>NW_024114636.1:0-54560 GCF_003073215.2 Triticum urartu | reverse complement strand
AAGATTCAAATGTTATTCATGGATAGACTTGATCATAAACACACAATTCATCGATCTCAACAAACACACCGCAAAAAGAAGATTACATCGAATAGATCTCCACAAGAGAGGGGGAGAACTTTGTATTGAGATTCAAAGAGAGAGAAGAAGCCATCTAGCTACTAACTATGGACCCGAAGGTCTGAGGTAAACTACTCACACTTCATCGGAAAGGCTATGATGATGTAGAAGCCCTCCGTGATGATGGCCCTCTCCGGCGGAGCTCCGGAATAGGCCCCAAGATGGGATCTCGTGGATACAGAAAGTTGCGGCGGTGGAATTAGGTTTTTGGCTCCTGTTATGATCGTTTGGGGATATGTGTGTATATATAGGAGGAAGGAGTACGTCGGTGGAGCTTCGAGGGGCCCACGAGGCAGGGGGCACGCCCTGGGGGGGGGGCGCCCCCCACCCTCGTGACCGCCTCTTTTGTTCCTTGGAGTAGGGTCCAAGTCTCCTGGATCACGTTCGGTGTGAAAATCACGTTTCCGAAGGTTTTATTCCGTTTGGACTCCTTTTCTTCGAAACACTGAAATAGGCAAAAAAACAGCAATTCTGGGCTGGGCCTCCGGTTATTAGGTTAGTCCCAAAAATAATATAAAAGTGGAAAATAAAGCCCAATATAGTCCAAAATAGTAGATAATATAGCATGGAGCAATCAAATATTATAGATACGTTGGAGACGTATCAGGCATCCCCAAGCTTAATTCCTGCTCGTCCTCGAGTAGGTAAATGATAAAAAGAGAATTTTTGATACGGAGTGCTACTTGGCATAATTTCAATGCAAATCTTCTTAATTGTGGTATGAATATTCAGATTCGAAAGATTCAAGAAAAAGGTTTATCTTGACATAAAAATAATAATACTTCAAGCATACTAACAAAGCAATTATGTCTTTTCAAAATAACATGGCCAAAGAAAGTTATCCCTACAAGATCATATAATCTGGCTATGCTCTATCTTCACCACACAAAATATTTAAATCATGCACAACCCCAATGACAAGCCAAGCAATTGTTTCATACTCTAACTTTTTCAAAACTTTTTCAATCTTCACGCAATACATGATCGTGAGCCATGGACATAGCACTATAGGTGGAATAGAATGGTGGTTGTGGAGAAGACAAAAAGGGAGAAGATAGTCTCACATGAACTAGGCGTATCAACGGGCTATGGAGATGCCCATCAATATATATCAATGTGAGTGAGTAGGGATTGCCATGCAACGGATGCACTAGAGCTATAAGTATATGAAGGCTCAAAAAGAAACTAAGTGGGTGTGCATCCAACTTGCTTGCTCATGAAGACCTAGGGCAATTTGAGGAAGCCCATCATTGGAATATACAAGCCAAGTTCTATAATGAAAGATTCCCACTAGTATATGAAAGTGATAACATGAGAGACTCTCTACTATGAAGATCATGGTGCTACTTTGAAGCACAAGTGTGGTAAAAGGATAGTAACATTGTCCCTTCTCTCTTTTTCTCTCATTTTTTATGGCCTTTCTCTTTTTTTATGGCCTTTCTCTTTCTTTTTTTGGGCCTTCTCCTTTTTTATGGCCTTTCTTTCTCTTTTTTTATTTTTATTTTTCGTCCGGAGTCTCATCCCGACTTGTGGGGGAATCATAGTCTCCATCATCCTTTCCTCACTGGGACAATGCTCTAATAATGATGATCATCACACTTTTATTTTTTATTTTTCTTAGAACTCAAAAATTACAACTCGATACTTAGAACAAAATATGACTCTATATAAATGCCTCCGACGGTGTACCTAGATATGCAATATGACAATGATGGAGTGTGTCATGAACGGAACGGTGGAAAGTTGCATGGCAATATATCTCGGAATGGCTATGGAAATGCCATAATAGGTAGGTATGGTGGCTGTTTTGAGGAAGCTATATGGTGGGTGTATGATACCGGCGACAGTTGCGCGGTATTAGAGAGGCTAGCAAAGGTGGAAGGGTGAGAGTGCGTATAATCCATGGACTCAACATTAGTCATAAAGAACTCATATACTTATTGCAAAAATCTAGAAGTTATCAAAGCAAAGTATTACGCGCATGCTCCTAGGGGGATAGATTGGTAGGAAAACACCATCGTTCGTCCCCGACCGCCACTCATAAGGAAGACAATCAATAAATAAATCATGCTCCGACTTCATCACATAACGGTTCACCATACGTGCATGCTACGGGAATCACAAGCTTCAGCACAAGTATTCTTTAAATTCACAACTACTCAACTAGCATGACTTTAATATTATCACCTCCATATCTCAAAACAATTATCATGCTTCAATCTTTTCTTAGTATTCAACACACTCAAAAGGAAGTTTCACAAATCTTGAATACCAAGCATATTATTATTAAGCAAATTACCATGCTATTAGGAGACTCTCAAAATAATTTAAGTGAAGCATGAGAGATCAATAGTTTCTTTAAAACAAATCCACCGCCGTGCTCTAAAAGATCTAAGTGAAGCACATAGAGCAAAATTACATAGCTCAAAAGATATAAGTGAAGCACATAGAGCAAAACTACTTAGCTCAAAAGATATAAGTGAAGCACATAGAGTATTCTATCAAATTCTAATTCATGTATGGCTCTCTCAAAAGGTGTGTTCAGCAAGGATGATTGTGGCATACTAACAAACAAAGAAACAAATAATACAAGACGCTCCAAGAAAAACACATATCATGTTGGTGAATAAAAATATAGCTCCAAGTAAAGTTACCGATAGAAGTAGACGAAAGAGGGGATGCCTTCCGGGGCATCCCAAGCTTTGGCTTTTATGTGTCCTTCGATTATCTTGGGGGTGCCATGGGCATCCCCAAGCTTAGGCTCTTTCCACTCCTTGTTCCATAATCCATCAAATCCTTACCCAAAACTTGAAAACTTCACAACACAAAACTTAAAGAAGAAAACTCGTGAGCTCCGTTAGCGAAAGAAAACAAAAGACCACTTCAAGGTACTGTAATGAACTCATTCTTTATTTATATTGGTGTTAAACCTACTGTATTACAACTTCTCTATGGATTATAAACTATTTTACTAGCCATAGATTCATCAAAATAAGCAAACAACACACGAAAAACAGAATCTGTCAAAAACAGAACAGTCTGTAGTAATCTGTATCTAGCGCAATATCTGGAACCCCAAAAATTCTAAAATAAATTTCTGGACGTGAGGAATTTATCTATTAATCATCTTCAAAAAGAATTAACTAAATAGCACTCTCCAAATAAAAATGGCAGCAGTTCTCGTGAGCGCTAAAGTTTCTGTTTTTTACAGCAAGTTCAACAAGACTTTCCCCAAGTCTTCCCAACTGTTCTACTTGGCACAAACACTAATTAAACACAAAAAACACAACCAAAACAGAGGCTAGATAATTTATTTATTACTAAACAGGAGAAAAAAGCAAGGAATAAAAATAAAATTGGGTTGCCTCCCAACAAGCGCTATCGTTTAACGCCCCTAGCTAGGCATAACAATCAAGAATAGATCTAGGTATTGCCATCTTTGGTAGGCAATCCATAAGTGGCTCTCATGATAGTTTCATATGGTAATTTTATTTTCTTTCTTGGAAAGTGTTTCATGCCCTTTTTTAATGGAAATTGAAATCTAATATTCCCTTCCTTCATATCAATAAACGCACCAACCGTTCTAAGGAAAGGTCTACCAAGAATAATAGGGCAAGAAGGATTACAATCTATATCAAGAACAATGAAATCTACGGGCACATAATTCCTATTTGCAATAATAAGAACATCATTAATCCTTCCCATAGGTTTCTTAATGGTAGAATCCGCAAGATGCAAATTTAGAGAGCAATCATCAAAATCGTGGAAATCTAGCAAGTCACACAAAGTTTTGGGGATAGTGGAGACACTAGCACCCGAATCACACAAAGCATAAAACTCATGATCTTTAATTTTAATTTTAATAGTTGGTTCCCACTCATCATAGAGTTTTCTAGGGATAGAAACTTTCAACTCAAGTTTTTCTTCATAAGATTGCATCAAGGCATCAACAATATGTTCGGTGAAGGCTTTCTTTTGACTATAAGCATGTGGAGAATTTAGCACGGATTGCAACAAGGAAATACAATCAATTAAAGAGCAACTTTCATAATTAAATTCCTTGAAATCCAATATAGTGGGTTTAGCAACATCTGGATTTTTATTTCTTTCAATCCCACTTTCATCAAATTTAGCATAAAGATCTAAATACTCCGTATTTTTAGAACGCCTTCTAGGTAAAGGAAGATCATAATCAGTTTCATCAAGATTCATATAACAAAACAAAGATTTAATAGGATACACATCAATAACTTTTAGATCTTCATCTTGATTTTCATAGGAATTGAAGAACACGCTTTAATAAAGGAATCTTTGGAAGCACGCATCCTGGCGGTTCTTTCCTTACACTCATCAACTGAAATTCTCATGGCTTTGAGAGACTCATTGATATCATGCTTAGGTGGAATAGATCTAAGCTTTAAAGAATCAACATCAAGAGCAATTCTATCAACGTTCCTAGCCAAATCATCAATCTTAAGCAATTTGTCTTCAATCATAGCATTAAAATTCTTTTGCAAAGAAATAAATTCTTTAATATTAGATTCAAAATCAGAGGGTATCTTATTATAATTTCCATAAGAGTTATTGTAGGAATTCCCATAATTATTAGAAGGATTAATAGGATATGGCCTAGGATTAAAATTCCCTCTATAAGCGTTGTTACCAAAATTATTCCTACCAACAAAATTCACATCCATAGATTCATTGTTATTCTCAATCAAACTACACAAAGGCATATCATTAGGATCAGAAGAAACACTCTTAGTAGAAAATAATTTCATAAGTTCATCCATCTTTCCACTCAACACATTAATTTCTTCTATCGCATGCACTTTTTTATTAGAAGTTCTTTTAGTATGCCATTGAGAATAATTAACCATAATATTATCTAGGAGTTTAGTAGCATCTCCTGAAGTGATTTCCATAAAAGTGCCTCCCGTGGCCGAATCTAAAAGATTTCTAGAAGCAAAATTCAATCCGGCATAATTTTTTTGTATAATCATCCACAAATTCAACCCATGAGTAGGGCAACTACGTATCATTAATTTCATTCTCTCCCAAGCTTGTGCAACATGTTCATGATCAAGTTGCTTAAAATTCATAATATCGTTTCTAAGAGAGATGATCTTAGCGGGAGGGAAATACTTAGAGATAAAAGCATCTTTGCACTTGTTCCAAGAATCAATACTATTTTTAGGCAAAGACGAAAACCAAGCTTTAGAGCGATCTCTAAGCGAAAAAGGAAATAGCTTCAATTTAACGACATCATTATCGACATCTCTTTTCTTTTGCATATCACATAAATCAATGAAGCTATTCAGATGAGTAGCGGCATCTTCACTAGGAAGGCCGGCGAATTGATCTTTCGTAACAAGATTCAACAAAGCAGTATTGATTTCACAAGATTCAGTATTAGCAAGAGAAGCAATCAGAGTGCTAAGGAAATCATTATTATTGGTATTGGTGAAGTCACACAATTTGGTAGTATCTTGAGCCATCGCGACAAACAAGCAAACTAGCACACGAGCAAACAAGAGCAAACGGGCAAAAGAGGCAAATAGAGAGGGAGGATAGAGAGAGAGGGCGAATAAAACGGCAAGGGTGAAGTGGGGGAGAGGAAAACGAGAGGCAAATGGCAAATAATGTAATGCGAGAGATAGGGATTGTGATGGGTACTTGGTATGTTGACTTTTTGCGTAGACTCCCCGGCAACGGCGCCAGAAATTCTTCTTGCTACCTCTTGAGCTTGCGTTGGATTTCCCCGAAGAGGAAGGGATGATGCAGCAGAGTAGCATAAGTATTTCCCTCAGTTTTTGAGAACCAAGGTATCAATCCAGTAGGAGGCTACGCTCAAGTCCCTCGTACCTGCACAAAACGATAGCTACTCGCAACCAACGCGATTAGGGGTTGTCAATCCCTTCACGGTCACTTACGAGAGTGAGATCTGATAGATATAATATTTTTGGTATTTTTGGTATAAAGATGCAAAGTAAAAGTAAAAGCAAAGTAAAAAAGCAAAGCAAGATTAAATTGATGGAGATTTATATGATGAGAATAGAACCGGGGGCCATAGGTTTCACTAGTGGCTTCTCTCAAGAGCATAAATATTCTACGGTGGGTGAACAAATTACTGTTGAGCAATTGACAGAATTGAGCATACTTATGAGAATATCTAGGCATGATCATGTATATAGGCATCACGCCCGTGACAAGTAGACCGAAACGATTCTGCATCTACTACTATTACTCAACTCGTCGACCGCTATCCAGCATGCATCTAGAGTATTAAGTTAAAAACAGAGTAATGCTTTAAGCAAGATGACATGATGTAGATAGATAAATTCATGCAATATGAAATAAACCCCATCTTGTTATCCTCGATGGCAACGATGCAATACGTGCCTTGCTGCCCCTTCTGTCACTGGGAAAGGACACCGCAAGATCGAACCCAAAGCTAAGCAGTTCTCCCATGGCAAGAACTACAAATCTAGTTGGCCAAACCAAACGGATAATTCGAAGAGACTTGCAAAGATAACCAATCATACATAAAAGAATTCAGAGAAGATTCAAATATTATTCATAGATAGACTTGATCATAAACCCACAATTCATCGATCTCAACAAACACACCGCAAAAAGAAGATTACATCGAATAGATCTCCACAAGAGAGGGGGAGAACTTTGTATTGAAATTCAAAGAGAGAGAAGAAGCCATCTAGCTACTAACTATGGACCCGAAGGTCTGAGGTAAACTACTCACATTTCATCGAAAAGGCTATGATGATGTAGAAGATCTCCGTGATGACGGCCCTCTCCGGCGGATCTCTGGAACAGGCCCCAAGATGGGATCTCGTGGATACAGAAAGTTGCGGCGGTGGAATTAGGTTTTTGGCTCCTGTTATGATCGTTTGGGGATACGTGTGTATATATAGGAGGAAGGAGTACGTCGGTGGAGCTCCGAGGGGCCCACGAGGCAGGGGGTGCGCCCTAGGGTGGGGGGTGCCCCCCCACCCTCGTGACCGCCTCTTCTGTTCCTTGGAGTAGGGTCCAAGTCTCCTGGATCACGTTCAGTGAGAAAATCACGTTTCTGATGGTTTTATTCCGTTTGGACTCCGTTTGATATTCCGTTTCTTTGAACCACTGAAATAGGCAAAAAAACAGCAATTCTGGGCTGGGCCTCCGGTTAATAGGTTAGTCCCAAAAATAATATAAAAGTGGAAAATAAAGCCCAATATAGTCCAAAACAGTAGATAATATAGCATGGAGCAATCAAAAATTATAGATACGTTGGAGACGTATCATCCCCCAGTACGCCGCCGACAACCACGTGGCTTGGGCGGCGTACTTCCAACGCCGTCAGCAGCGGCGGCTGGCGTCCACCAACGGCGCGGCGGTGGTCGGCGGCCTGAAGAACAGCAAGGGGCGCCACCTGTGGTGGGGCGTCCCCGGCCGCACACTCGATGGCGTGCTGACTGATACGTCTCCAACGTATCTATAATTTTTGATTGCTCCATGCTATATTATCTACTGTTTTGAATGTTTATGGGCTTTATTATGCACTTTTATATCATTTTTGGGACTAACCTATTAACCCAGAGCCCAGTGCCAGTTTCTGTTTTTACCCTGTTTTAGAGTTTCGAAGAAAAGGAAAATCAAATGGAGTCCAATTGACCTGAAACTTCACGGAACTCATTTTTGGAAGGAAAGAAGCCCAGAAGACTTGGAGTGCACGTCGGTGGCTCTACGAGGAGGCCACGAGGCAGGGGGCGCGCCCACCCCCCTGGGCGCGCCCTCCACCCTCGTGAGCCCCTCGTGGCCCCCCTGACAAACTTTTTCCACCTATATATATCTCCATATACCCTAAAAACATCGGAGGACACAATAGATCGGGAGTTCCGCCGCCAGAAGCCTCCGTAGCCACCGAAAGCCAGTCTAGACCCGTTCTGGCACCCTGCCGGAGGGGGCAATCCCTCTCCGGTATCCATCTTCATCATCCCGGTGCTCTCCATGACGAGGAGGGAGTAGTTCTCCCTCGAGGCTGCGGGTATGTACCTGTAGCTATGTGTTTGATCTCTCTCCCTCTCTCTCTCGTGTTCTTGAGGTGATACGATCTTGATGTATCGCGAGCTTTGCTATTATATTTGGATCCTATGATGTTTTCTCCCCCCTCTACTCTCTTGTAATGAATTGAGTTTCCCCTTTGAAGTTATCTTATCGGATTGAGTCTTTAAAGATTTGAGAACACTTGATGTATGTCTTGCCGTGCATATCTGTGGTGACAATGGGATATCACGTGATTCACTTGATGTATGTTTTGGTGATCAACTTGCAGGTTCCGCCCATGAACCTATGCATAGGGGTTGGCACACGTTTTCGTCGTGATTCTCCGGTAGAAACTTCGGGGCACTCTTTGAGGTTCTATGTGTTGGTTGAATAGATGAATCTGAGATTGTGTGATGCATATCGTATAATCATACCCACGGATACTTGAGGTGACATTGGAGTATCTAGGTGACATTAGGGTTTTGGTTGATTTGTGTCTTAAGGTGTTATTCTAGTACGAACTCTAGGGCTGTTTGTGACACTTATAGGAATAGCCCAATGGATTGATTGGAAAGAATAACTTTGAGGTGGTTTCGTACCCTACCATAATCTCTTCGTTCGTTCTCCGCTATTAGTGACTTTGGAGTGACTCTTTGTTGCATGTTGAGGGATAGTTATGTGATCCAATTATGTTATCATTGTTGAGGGAACTTAGACTAGCGAAAGTATGAACCCTAGGCCTTATTTCCACGCATTGCAATACCGTTTACGCTCAGTGTTATCACTTGCTACCTTGCTGTTTTTATATTTTCAGATTACAAAAACTATTATCTACTATCCATATACCACTTGTGCGTATCACCATCTCTCCACCGAACTAGTTCACCTATACAATTTACCATTGTATTGGGTGTGTTGGGGACACAAGAGACTCTTTGTTATTTGGTTGCAGGGTTGCTTGAGAGAGACCATCTTCATCCTACGCCTCCTACGGATTGATAAACCTTAGGTCATCCACTTGAGGGAAATTTTCTACTGTCGTACAAACCTCTGCACTTGGAGGCCCAACAACGTCTACAAGAAGAAGGTTGTGTAGGAGACATCAAGCTCTTTTCTGGCACCATTGCCGGGGAGGGGAGTGCTTGAAGGTATATCTTTAGATCTTGCAATCGACTCTTTTAGTTTCTTGTTTTAGCACTAGTTTAGTTTATAAAAGAAAACTACAAAAAATGGAATTAAGTTTGCCTCATACGCTTCATCTTTTTAATATCTTTCGTGAGTATGATGGAAAGGAAAATTGTGCTCAAGTGCTACAAGAAGAATGCATTAGAATGTTTGGAACTAAATATTTGAATGATGAGCATGATTGCAATGTTGTTAGTACGAATTCTTTGAATATCCATGACACCAATGATGATTGCACTAGTTATGATGAAAATGTCTCCTATAAACATGTCAATTTTTGTGGAGTGCATTGGGTTTGTAAATACACACCAAATAGAGAAGATAGATATTGCAAGAAGCATAAGTACTTAGAAACTAAATTGTTGCAAGAAGAGCTAGATGATTGTGTTGAAAATTTAAATTTTCTTGGCCATACTTGTGAGCTTTGTAATGAACGTGGTCATTTAATTATCCGATGCAAATTGTTTCATGATCTAATCGTGTCCAAAAATTGTGATGACTTGATTTCCCTTGCACATCATAATGAACTTAGTTTGCTCTTGGGTTATGAAGAAATTAAACGTATAACTAAGGATATTCCAAAATTTGCCCTTGATAAAGTTCTTCATTTTTATCTAGAGAAAATTTATATGTATTGTGCGGTGAATTGCATTGAAAATCCGTATATTGCCAACTACATAAAGAAAAGAAAACAAATAGAAGATGAAGAGAATACTAATGAAAGGGAAGAGACTTCCCAATATCCTCCTGTTATTTCTTATGATGAATCAGGTAACAAGGAGGAGCCTCCTATTCAACCAATCTCATTAATAAGGAGCTCCAAAAAGAGGATTGAACCCACACATGATGTGGTGAAGAAGAAGAAAATAAAAAGGAAGGGAGGTAAAAAGATATCTCTCCCAAATAATGTTGCTCCTATTACTATTGTGCCTCATGAAAATATAATTGTGGAAGATAATGATACTTCTTATGATCTTGAAAATCTTTTTGGCACTTGCTTGGAAGAATATGATAATTGCTATACTATTGGTGCTATCCATACTATTAATGATGAGAGTGATTATGCTTATGATATGAAAAGGCCCAAGCTTGGGGATGATATGTTTGATGAATATGATGTTTTTGAGAATGTATTTGCTGCAATTAATGTTTGTCCCAAGCTTGGGGAAGCTATGATTAATGAAGATGATATTTTTAGTCTCCCAAGTTTTGATATGCAAATTTATAATGATGATAGCATGCCTCCTACTTATGATGATTATTGTGATGATACTTATGCTATAAAAAGTAGTGATTATATTTATAAAACTTGTCATGATTATGGTTATCCCTTTTCTGAACATTACTCTTTTAATGTGGAAACAATTTATAGTATTCGAGTCTCTTATGATACTCCCACTATTCAGAATGAGAAGAATTTTGCTTATATGGAGAGTAGTAAATTTTCTATGCTTGTAGATCATGAAAAGAATGCTTTAGGTGCTGGTTATATTGTTAAATTCATTCATGATGCTACTAAAAATTATTATGAGGGAGGGCTTTAGGTGCTGGTTATATTGTTAAATTCATTCATGATGCTACTAAAAATTATTATGAGGGAGGAATATATGCTTGTAGGAATTGCAATAATATCAAGTTTCCTCTCTATGTGCTTAAAGTTTTGAAGTTATGCTTGTTTTACCTTCCTATGCAAGTTGATTCTTGTTCCCACAAGTTGTTTGCTCACAAAATCCCTATGCATAGGAAGTATGTTAGACTTAAATGTGCTAGTCATATTCTTCATGATGCTCTCTTTATGTTACAATTGTTATCCTTTATGTGAGCATCATTGAAATCGTCATGCCTAGCTAGGGGCGTTAAACGATAGCGCTTGTTGGGAGACAACCCAATATTATTTTTGTTCCTTGCTTTTTTCTCCTGTTTAGTAATAAATAATTCATCTAGAATCTGCTTATATGTGGTTTTATACTTTTAATTAGTGTTTGTGCCAAGTAGAACCTTTGGGAAGACTTTGGGAAAGTCTTGTTGATCATGCTGTAAAAAAACAGAAACTTTAGCGCTCACGAGAATTGCTGCCATTTTTATTTGGAGAGTGATATTTAGTTAATTCTTTTTTCAGATGATTAATAGATAAATTCCTCAGGTCCTGCAATTTATTTGAGAATTTTATGAGTTCCAGAAGTACACGTTTGGTCCAGATTACTACACACTGTTCTGTCTTTGACAGATTCTGTTTTTTGTGTGTTGTTTACTTATTTTGATGAATCTATGGCTAGTAAAATAGTTTATAAACCATAGAGAAGTTATAATAGAGTAGGTTTAACACAAATATAAATAAAGAATGATTTCATTACAGTACCTTGGAGTGGATTATACTAACGGAGCTTACGAGTTTTCTGTTAAGTTTTGGGTAAGGATTCGATGGACTATGGAATAAGGAGTGGCAAGAGCCTAAGATTGGGGATGCCCAAGTCACCCCAAGGTAATATTCAAGGATAGCCAAGAGCCTAAGCTTGGGGATGCCCCGGAAGGCATCCCCTCTTTCGTCTTTGTTCATCGGTAACTTTACTTGGAGCTATATTTTTATTCACCACATGATATGTGTTTTGCTTGGAGCGTCAATTTATTTTGTTAGGATTTGCTTGCTGTTATTTAGAACCATATTTTTCATCTTTTATTTCAATAAAAGTGGCATTGATAGCCTTTACTATGCCTATTTTAGAAGTCCACATGTTGCTGTTTGAAAACAGAAAGTTTACCGCTGTTGCAATAATTCCCTAGAAAAGTCAGAATGTGATAAAATGTTTAAACCTTTTGCATATTAAGCTCTGATAAATTTACTACAGTGGGAATTTTATTTCATAATTTTTGGAGCTAGGGAAGTATGGATGTTGCTGTATTCTTTACAGACTGTCCTGTTTAGGCAGATTGCTGTTATGTTTGCATTGTTTGCATATGTTTGCTTCTTAAATGATTCTATTTGAGGATAGGACTATTAAATATGCAGAGGCATTTAGTATGAAATGTTGAATAATAATTTTAGTTATTTGCTACAGTAGAGTATGATAAGGTTTTGGCAATGGTTTATACTAACTTATCTCACGAGTCCTTGTTGAGTTTTGTGTGGATGAAGTTTTTGAGATTTAGGGAGACTGTGATATGAGAGGAATTAAGGAGACACAAAAGCTCAGGTTTGGGGATGCCCAAGGCACCCCAATATAATATTTCAAGAAGTCTCAAGCATCTAAGCTTGGGGATGGCCCAGATGGCATCCCACCTTTCTTCTTCAACAACTATCGGTTAGTATCGGTTGATCCTAAGTTTTTGCTTGTTCACATGATGTTTGCTATTCTTAGATGTCATTTTATTTTTCTTTGCTTGCTGTTTGAATAGAATACCAAGATCTGATATTATTAAATGTTAGAGAGTCTTCACATAGTTGCATAATTATTCCACTACTCATTGATCTTCACTTATATCTTTCGGAGTAGTTTGTCGTTTGCTCTAGTGCTTCACTTATATATTTTAGAGCATGGTGGTAGTTTTATTTTGAAGAAATAGATGAACTCTCATGCTTCACTTAGATTATTTTGAGAGTCTTAATAGCATGGTAATTTGCTTAAAATCCTAACATGCTAGGCATCCAAGAATAGTAAAAGCTTTCATATAGAGTGTGTTGAATACTAAAAAAAGTTGGATGCTTGATAATTGTTTTGAGATATGGAGGTAGTAATATCAAAGCCATGCTAGTAGAGTAATTGTGAATTTGAGAAGTGCTTGAGTTAAAGTTTGCAAGTCCCGTAGCATGCACGTATGGTAAACGTTATGCAACAAATTTGAAACATGAGGTGTTATTTGATTGTCCTCCTTATGAGTAGCGGTCAGGGACGAGCGATGGTCTTTTCCTACCAATCTATCCCCCTAGGAGCATGCGCGTAATACTTTGATTTTTGATGGCTTGTAGATTTTTGCATAAGTATATGAGTTCTTTATGACTAATGTTGAGTTCATGGATTATACGCACTCTCACCCTTCCATCATTGCTAGCCTCTACGGTACCGTGCATTGCCCTTTCTCACATCGAGAGTTGGTGCAAACTTCTCCGGTGCATCCAAACCCCGTGATATGATACGCTCTTTCACACATAAACCTCCTTATATCTTCCTCAAAACAGCCACCATACCTACCTATTATGGCATTTCCATAGCCATTCCAAGATATATTTCCATGCAACTTTCCACCATCCAGTTTATCATGACACATTCATCATTGTCATATTGCTTAGCATGATCATGTAGTTGATATAGTATTTGTGGCAAAGCCACCGTTCATAATTTTTTCATACTTGTCCCCTTGATTCATTGCATCTCCCGGTACACCGCCGGAGGCATCCATATAGAGTCATACTTTGTTCTAGTATCGAGTTGTAATCATTGAGTTGTAAATAAATAGAAGTGTGATGATCATCATTCAATAGAGCATTGTCTCAAAAAAAGAGAAAGGCCAAAAAAACGAAGGCCCAAAAAAAGAGAAAATCTTTACCTACTAATAAAGCGGCTATCGCTTCTGGTCGTCCGTCGTTAAAATTACCCTTTATGTTGGTAAAAATTACCCACCAATGCCACCCGTAAGTGGAAAACGATTCGTTTTTCGGACTAAAAATCGCCGCCTCCCACGCTGTTTTATAGCTACGAGACGAGCAGTAGTTAAGGAGCAATGAGTAGCAGGGTTGTTGGCTTATTGCTCCTCTAGCGACGAGACTCTAGTTCGATCCCCAGCGTCAACAATTTTTTATCTTTCTTTTCTCACGCATGACCCATCTATGCATTCATGGGCCGGCCCATGTGCGGGGCTTTACTCCCCTGTTTCTTCTGATTTTACTTTTTTGTTTTTTCTGTTTTCTTTCTTCTTTAAATTAATTCGGGATCTAATATTCTAAAGTTACGAGTTTTCAAACAAAATGTTTGAGAAATCATACAATATATGTGAATTCAAAAATGTTTAGAAAATCATAAAAAAAATTGCATATTCAAAAAATGTTGGTCGTTTTGCAAAATTGTTCGCAATATTATAAAAAAACACAATTTGGAAAAATGGTCGGGAAATAAAATCAAGTGCATGATTTTGAAAAAATGATCATGTAGTCAAAACATATTCGGAAATCTGAAAAAATGGCCATTACATTTTTAGAAAATGTTCACAAAAAAATGATTTTTAAAATTTGTTCCCCAATTTTTTAAAAAAATCATTGATTGAAAAAATATTTGTTGAGTCAAAAAATGTTAATGAATTTGAAACCGTTTCATACATTTAAAAAGTTTGTAAACAAAAGTAATGCTCATTACTTTTTTAAGAAAATAAAAAATTTCAAAAAATATGTTTGTCAATTCGAAAAACTGTTCACTGATTCAAAAGTATTTTATGTTTAGGATTTGATTAGTTTTTTGAAATTCTTTATACGTCTTGGCGTTGGGAGTAGTACGTAGTTAATGAGATTTGTTTTTAAAGTTTTAAACGTTCCGTTGCGCAACATCTTAACCTACTAATAAAGCGGCTATCGCTTCTGGTCGTCCGTCGTTAAAATTACTCTCCATGTTGGTAAAAATTACCCACCAATGCCACCCGTAAGTGGAAAATGATTCGTTTTTCGGACTAAAAATTGCCGCCTCCCACGCTGTTTTATAGCTGCGAGACGAGTAGTAGTCAATGAACGATGAGTAGCAGGGTAGTTGGCCTATTGCTCCTCTAGCGACAAGACTCAGGTTCGATCCCCAGCGTCAACAATTTTTTATCTTTCTTTTCTCACGCATGACCCATCTATGTATTCATGGGCCGGCCCATGTGCGGGGCTTTACTCCCCTGTTTCTTCTGATTTTACTTTTTTGTTTTTTCTGTTTTCTTTCTTCTTTAAATTAATTCGGGATCTAATATTCTAAAGTTACGAGTTTTCAAACAAAATGTTTGAGAAATCATACAATATATGTGAATTCAAAAATGTTTAGAAAATCATAAAAAAATTGCAGATTCAAAAAATGTTGGTCGTTTTGCAAAATTGTTTGCAATATTATAAAAAAATCACAATTTGGAAAAATGGTCGGGAAATAAAATCAAGTGCATGATTTTGAAAAAATGATCATGTAGTCAAAACATATTCGGAAATCTGAAAAAAAATGACCATAACATTTTAAAAATGTTCACAAAAAAATGATTCTTAAAAGTTGTTCCCCAATTTAAAAAAAATCATCGATTCAAAAAATGTCTGTTGAGTCAAAAAATGTTAATGAATTTGAAACCGTTTCATACATTTAAAAAGTTTGTAAAAAAAAGTAATGTTCATTACTTTTTTAAGAAAATAATTTTTTTAAAAAAACATGTTTGTCGATTCAAAAAACTGTTCACTGATTCAAAAGTATTTTATGTTTAGGATTCGATTAGTTTTTTGAAAGTCTTTATATGTCTTGGCGTTGGGAGTAGTACGTAGTTAATGAGATTTGTTTTTAAAGTTTTAAACGTTCCCTTGCGCAACATAATGACAAATGTGGCATGTACTGGCAAACTCATAGGCTTGGGATTTACCACGTCGAATGCATTGTGATCATGTGGACATCGCAACCACCATCGGGTAGGGTGAGAAAAAAAATAGCAACATGGTAAGCCACAGTGTTAAAATAGAGTACGCTCATGTGTCAGGATATTGAGTCATACTTATTTGGTTAGCCATGATTTTTTGTCTCCCATTGCAACGCACGGGCATATTTGCTAGTAAATAAAAAGGGGCAATGCTACTATCCTTTTTTCCACACTTGTGCTTCAAAGTAGCACCATGTTCTTCATATAGAGAGTCTCTCGAGTTATCACTTTCATATACTAGTGGAAATTTTCATTATAGAACTTGGCTTGTATATTCCAACAATGGGCCTCCTTAAGTGCCCTAGGTCTTTCTCAAGTGCTATAGTTTAGTCATGCTTCATATGCTAAGCAAGTTGGATGCACACCCACTTAGTTTTTTTTGTTGAGCTTTCATACATTTATAGCTCTAGTGCATCCGTTGCATGGCAATCCCTACTCCTTGCATTAACATCAATCGATGGGCATCTCCATAGCCCATTGATTAGCCTCGTTGATGTGAGACTTTCTCCTTTTTGTCTTCTCCACATAACCCCCATCATTATATTCTATTCCACCCATAGTGCTATATCCATGACTCACGCTCATGTATTGCGTGAAAGTTTGTGAGTTTGAAATTATTAAGGTATGAAACAATTGCTTGTCTTGTCATCGGGGTTGTGCATGATGAGAGCATTCTTGTGTGACGAAAATGGAGCATGACTAAACTATATGATTTTGTAGGGATGAACTTTCTTTGGCCATATTACTTTAAGAAAACATAATTACTTTGTTGGTTTGCTTGAAGTATTTTATTCTTTATGTCAATATTAAACTTTTGTCTTGAATCTTTCGGATCTGAATATTCGTACCACAATTAAGAAGAATTACATTGAAATTATGCAAAGTAGCACTTTGCATCAAAATTCTATTTTTATCATTTACCTACTCGAGGACGAGCAGGAATTAAGCTTGGGGATGCTTGATACGTGTCCAACATATCTATAATTTTTAATTGCTCCATGCTATATTATCTACTGTTTTGAATGTTTATGGGCTTTATTATACACTTTTATATCATTTTTGGGACTAACTATTAACCCAGAGCCCAGTGCCAGTTTCTGTTTTTACCCTGTTTTAGGGTTTCGAAGAAAAGGAAAATCAAACGGAGTCCAATTGACCTGAAACTTCACGGAACTCATTTTTGGAAGGAAAGAAGCCCAGAAGACTTGGAGTGCACGTCGGAGGCTCTACGAGGAGGCCACCAGGCAGGGGGGTGCGCTCACCCCCCTGGGCGCGCCCTCCACCCTCGTGAGCCCCTCGTGGCCCCCTGACGTACTTCTTCCGCCTATATATCTCCATACACCCTAAAAACATCGGAGGACACAATAGATCGGGAGTTCCGCCGCCAGAAGCCTCCGTAGCTACCGAAAGCCAATCTAGACTCGTTCCGGCACCCTGTCGGAGGGGGCAATCCCTCTCCGGTGTCCATCTTCATCATCCCGGTGCTCTCCATGACGAGGAGGGAGTAATTCTCCCTCGGGGCTGAGGGTATGTACCAGTAGCTATGTGTTTGATCTCTCTCCCTCTCTCTCTCTCGTGTTCTTGAGGTGATACGATCTTGATGTATCGCGAGCTTTGCTATTATATTTGGATCCTATGATGTTTTCTCCCCCCTTTACTCTCTTGTAATGAATTGAGTTTTCCCTTTGAAGTTATCTTATCGGATTGAGTCTTTAAAGATTTGAGAACACTTGATGTATGTCTTGCCGTGCATATCTGTGGTGACAATGGGATATCACGTGATTCACTTGATGTATGTTTTGGTGATCAACTTGTAGGTTCCGCCCATGAACCTATGCATAGGGGTTGGCACACGTTTTCGTCGTGATTCTCTGGTAGAAACTTCGGGGCACTCTTCGAGGTTCTATGTGTTGGTTGAATAGATGAATCTGAGATTGTGTGATGCATATCGTATAATCATACCCACGGATACTTGAGGTGACATTGGAGTATCTAGGTGACATTAGGGTTTTGGTTGATTTGTGTCTTAAGGTGTTATTCTAGTACGAACTCTAGGGCTGTTTGTGACACTTATAGACTCAATGGATTGATTGAAAAGAATAACTTTGAGGTGGTTTCGTTCCCTACCATAATCTCTTCGTTCGTTCTCCGCTATTAGTGACTTTGGAGTGACTCTTTGTTGCATGTTGAGGGATAGTTATATGATCCAATTATGTTATCATTGTTGAGAGAATTTAGACTAGCGAAAATATGAACCCTAGGCCTTATTTCCACGCATTGCAATACCGTTTACGCTCACTTTTATCACTTGCTACCTTATTTTCACGAATTTTGCCGACGCTGCTCCCCCCACTCTATTTTTTAATATCTTCTATTCTTAAAAAAGTTGATCCCAATTTCTCAATATGCAAAGTGTCCACCTCAACGTCCCCACTAAGTCATGCATTTAGTCTTTTCTTCCATTAAGCCATCCATTTTAAGTCTACCACATAAGCAAACAATACATTTAATGTATAAATTATAATGTTCTTTGTATTAGTCTATGCATCTTAGTCATTCTTCACATTTTTGTTCGAAATGACATTTCTAACTGCAATTCAAAAGCCCCCCCCCTCTTTTTTAGACATTTTTTTATCGACGCTCAAGCTTATATTTTCTTTTCATTAGATTTAGGCATTTTTAGCAACTATTTAAGCATTTTCAACAAAATTACCGCAGCAATTCACGCGGCACCATCCTGGTCCTTTTGTTTGTCCAAGTTAATTCCGCGATACATATGCATGTGGCCTTGACCATTGCCCTTGAAACCTCTACATTCAAAGTCCCCTTGGCTTCAGGCAACAAACTTCTATATAAATTTTTTTACTCCCTCGAATCTAGATACACTCATATTAGACAAATCTAAGACAAATAATATGGATCGGAGGAAGTAGCGTTCCTATCACTTGGCTTCTGTGGCGAGGTCATCTCATCTCCCGATTCGACCTCTCCCTCTCCGAATTAAGGGGCTGTTTGGTTGCCATCCTGAGAGATATTTGTCTGACCAGAGTGAAGGCTGTCTTTGCTCTTGAAAGTACCACTAGATCATGCTCTTGAAAGTACCACTAGGTCCTTCAACTTTGCCTGTCGTCTTTGCATTAACCAAACTTCTGTTTATATACGACGTGAATCGGAGTGGCTCACGGTATGGCGGCCTGTCGAACTCATCTCTCCCCGCCGGTGTAGGGCCCATCAGCTCAACATGCCCAAATAAGGGCATTTCCAGCCGTTGGCCCCCCAGGGGGGCGCCTAAAATCGCCGCCTGGGGGTGAGCCGGCGCAAAAATTGGGCCTGGGGGCGAGTTGGTCCCCAGCCGCCGGCTCAAGGGCCGCCCCCAGGCACGTTTTAAAATAAAAGAAGTTCGGCGAAGTTCGGCTTAAACACGATAAATTTCGGCCAAACACGATTAATTTCGGCCAAACACGATAAATTTTGGCGAAGTTCGCGGATTTTCATTACATAGCACATATACATAAACTAATCTAAAGGAAAAACTGGCTGAAGTCGCCGCCGTCGCCGCCATCGTCGTCGTCGGCCTTCTCCTCCTTGACGCGGGCGCCCCTGCTGGACCCCTGCCCGGCGTCGCCATGGCGGACTGGTGCCGGCGCATCGTCGTCGTCGTCGTCGCTGTCGCAGATGAAGACGACTCCGCCTTCGTCGCGGCCGCGTCGACGCTCCGCGAAGCGAAGCAGGGCGGCGCTCGCGCTCCTTCTCCATCGCTATGGAGTCCCTGCGCGTCCATTCCAGGGCCGCGTCGTCGTCGTCGAGCTCCTCGTCACCGGCGCGGCCGGCTCCTTCTTCACCGGCGCGAGCCCCAGCTCCGTCTTTGACTTGACGAAGCGCGGAGGAGGAGCCGACGAGTAGGCGCGCCGGCCGCCCTCGTTGATGACGATGCCGACGCTGCGAGTGCGCCGGCCGAGCGGCGTCTCCGCCGCGGGCTCGGCCTTGACGCCGAGCAGGGCCGGAGTGCCGGAGGAGTGCGATGAAGACAGGGAGGAGGAAGAAGAGGAGGAGGACCCGAACCTCCTTGGCGCCCATGGCCCGGCGCGTCGGTGCTGCGCCGGGGCGGCCGCCCTCGCCGGATACGCCAACGGCGGGTCGTTGCCGCCCTCGAGGTACGTCGGCACGCCCTCGAGTGTGCGTCCGGGGACGCCCCACCACAGGTGGCGCCCCTCGCTGTTCTGCCGGCCGCCGACCACCGGCGCGCCGTTGATGGACGCCAAGCGCTGCTGCTGGCGGCGCTCGAAATACGCCGCCCAAGCCGCGTGGTTGTCGGCGGCGTACTGGGGGAGGGAGAGTTGGGCGGCGGTGAGGGAGGCGCGCATGACCTCAACTTCCTCGGCGAAGTACGTCGGCTTCGCCACGGCGTCGGGCAACGGGGGAATGGGCACTCCCCCGGCGCTGAGTCTCCACCCCGTCGGCCCGGCGCGCATGTCCGGCGGCACCGGGATGTTCGCCTGGAACAGGAGTCAGGACTCCTGTTCGCGGAGCAAACGGCGGCCAAAGCCGTTGGCCGCCGCCTTGTCTCCGGGGAAGCGTTCCGCCATGGCGACGGGCTCGGGAGAGGTAGAGAGATAGAGGAAGGGGCTGGGCGGCGGCGCTCGGGAGAGGTAGGGAGAGGGAGGGGCTGGGCGGCGGCGAGGGGCAGGGCTGGTGTGGGCACAGGCGAGTGCAGGCCACCGGCTATATAGCCGCGCCGCACCCGTGTGTACGCGTGCGAGGAAGGGGAGGCGTCGGCGCGCTGTCCCGTGACGCGCCGCCCGTGAGAAATCAATGGCAAGGCTGACCGGCAGCAGCCTTGGCATTGATTCCCCGCGGGAACCGAGGCCGTTGGGGAAAGACGAGGCGCCGTGTCGCTGACGCGGCTGGCCCGCGGCTTTTCGCGCCAAAACAGCTCGCCCCGGCGCCCCCTGGCGCCCCCCAGCGCGCCGGGTTCGGCCTGAGTCCGCCGGCGCTGTTTTCGGCCCAGGCCGGCGAAAATCGGACTCCTGGGGATGCGACTGGGCCGTTTTTTTGACGGTGGCGCGAAAAAATCGTCCGGAAAGGCCTTCCTGAGGGCGTGGCTGAAGATGCCCTAAGCCACAAGAGAAACACAAATAGTGAAGCTTCCTCATACTGAATATATATAAAAAATCAACCTCCTTCGTCTTTGCGACTCCAACTGCACTCAACGCGCCAGCGGCTCTAGTTAATCCACACTATTTTTCTATGGGAAATCTCCCCACACATATCAACGCGCATCAGCATCTAGTTGGATCAGATCTCCCACCATGTCAGCGATCTTAATAGGCCATGTGAGACACCAAACTTAAACGCTGGTTCATCACCAACACCCTGATCTTTATTCGATCAAATTTGAGTTTAGACAGGCATGATCGGATGTTGAATATTTCCAACACAAATAGTGCTTTCATACCGCCCCAGGACCTCCATCCCATATGCAATCTTGATCTCGCTTATTCTCAAAGCTCGCCACGAACACATTCTCTCCCATGGATCATAAGTTCAGTCCTTTCGGATTACACCATATCAGGCATAGGGCATGTGAGATTGTTCTCATATCACTAGTAGAAAACATGACTTTGGTTCGGGCAGGGCAAACCCATTAGTCCCGGTTCAGTCACGAACCGAGACCGATGGGGGCATTCGTCCCGGTTCTTTAGCTCAGGGGGCCGGTCGGGGCCTCGTGGGCATTGGTCCCAGTGTCATGAAATTAACCTCGTTGCATTTCTTGGTTTCTGTTACATTGGTTTTCACGTTCCTGTAGGATGGCACGTTGCTGTGATGTAGCATGTGTCCGTAGCGTTCTAGTTTATAATTTGCTTGTTGCAAATAAGATAGGGCCTGTCACGTGTGCATGCGCACACACATGATTAGTTTGAGTCGTAGTAGTCCTGGTCAGCTTCCGAGCGATCTTCCGTGGGATGGCACGGGTAAATAGGATCGAGCAGAAACTTAGCGATTGAATAGGCCACGATCTGTTGTACGTGCTGCCTAAGAGAATAAGGAAAGAAACAGAAAAGACGCAAATTAGGGCGCGTCGCCAAAACCTGTGTGCTCGCCTCCTGTGTCTCGCGTGCGTTCGTGTTCTTCGTGTCCACCAGATCGCGTGCGTTTGAGTGATCCAGGGGCTGAATTCCCTGTCAATTGGCATCAGAGCCTCGGTTTGAGGGAGGCGATCTTGTGGCGGCGAGAGTGGTGAAGAGTGGCGGCGGTGTTCAGAGGTGATGGCGGGCGATGAGGAGCCGAAGGAGGTGCTGGCGGCGGGGAAGTACCAGCCGCCGGGGAAGCGCACGGGCGACGGCTCCTCGGAGGAGGGCGCCATGGTCGTTCGGAGCACGGCGAGGATCCCCAACGTCCCCATGCAGTACCCGCAGCTCACGGAATCGAACTACCATCTCTGGGCGGCCAAGATGAAGATCATCATGCGTCCATTGGGCGTGTGGTCGGCGGTCGAGGCTGACGCCGAGTACGACGAGGAACGAGATATGGGCGCGATGGCAGCGATCTCCCAGTCCGTTCCTGATGATGTGATGATGGCGCTCGTCGAGTACAAGATGGCGAAAGAGGCTTGGGCTGTGATTCGTACGATGCGGATCGGCGAGGCGCGTGTCACAGAGGCGCGCATAAATCAGCTGATGCGGAAGTTTACCGCATGCTAATGGATGACGGCGAGACGATTTCCGCATTCTCTCACCGGCTGTATGCACTCGTCAGCGAGGTCCGTGCCCTAGGAGAGGATCTCCAGGAGAAGACAGTCGTCAAGCGGCTGTTTGCTGCTGTTCCTGATCATTTCTCGCAGATCATCGGGACGGTCGAACAGTGGGGTGACATGAAGACCATGTCCGTGGCTGAGGCAGTTGGCCGGTTGCGCGCGTTCGAGGAGAATGAGATCGGGCGCCGTGGTGATCGCGGCGACAAGAATGAGCAGCTGATGCTCATGACCAAGGCATTGGAGAACCTGCTTGGCAAACAGAAGCTGAGTGGTGAGGGTTCTAGCAGCAGCGGCAGCGGCGCCGGTGGCCGTGGTGGCCGTGGGCGAGGGCAGTCCGGACGCGGCGGCGGACGGCGTGGAGAGCGTGGTGAGCACTCTGAGAACAAGCCCAAGAAGCACCGAAAGTTCGACAAGAGCAGGGGCGGAGCCAGAACTTTTGTGAAGCCCGGGCAAACTTAAGCCTGAATGTCTAACATGTAAATAATAAATTTCGTACCGGATAGATAATATATACTATGCATCAAACTTGCAAAGCACAAATCCACATTAATATTGAAGTGAAAATACGAACATAACAGTCAGACAAATGCAGGCCCGTACGGGACACATGCGCAGCATGTTCAACTGCACAGGGCCCCCAAGTGACCAGGGGCCCCAGTTTTTTCTGTACACTATTTTTTCTGAACACTTTATGCAAATATGAATGACCAATCAATGCATTTTTTGAGTATATGCAGTACTAATACTACTAGTATTCCTTGGGAACATGCACCGTAATAACTCCCAGCACTCCATCTCACGCACACCTCTCCTCCTTCCTATTCTCTTTCTCTGTATTCTCTTTCACTTCCAGTGACCCATGCAAATCCCTTGCTCCATCACAGGGCTCATGGCTTCATTCCTTGGCGGTTTCTCCGAAATAAACCCAATGTATATGTATGCTCCATCCTCAATCCAACATCTATTTTTTTGCGGGTCAATCCAACATCTATTTAGCAGGTGTCTCCTCTGCTTCTTAGATCCTGTTACTGCTTCTACCTACGCTGCCCGACTAAAGTTTTAACCAGGCTACCAGAACTCATAAACCAAAGTTCGTTTCATTCCCTGTTGTTATGTCCTATTTCTTTTTTTGCGGGTGTTATGTCCTATTTCTAACACATAATATACTAATCATTCATCTAAAAAATGCGCTAGTTTTTTGCAAAATAATCAAATGGCATTTTGGAGAAGATTGCTTATGAAAAACAAATTTTGAGTTTGCAAATAATGTACTAATTTTGAGTTTTGAGATCGCTTCTTGAGTATAATTTTTTGTTTTCCTAATTGCCAATGGTTATATCACGGGCCTAATTTTGGATGTTGAACAGGGCCCTCATTTTCTCGGGTACGGCCCTGGACAAATGTAATATTTAAGCGAACTAATATATCAATATTCCATTTCAGATAGCAAATGGCATAGAGCCAATCAGCCAAACTAGCCATCTTGCCAACAAAAGTGTAGCCGTCTAAATCACCATGACACCATCAATATATCCTCACCATGACACCATCAATATATCCTAGAAGACACTACAGGATAAGAAAATGGATTTGTTATTCACAAAAATTCAGTGTTGTGATTTGTTTATTTATTCAAAACAGAGAGCTTGTAACAATAGAAAAGGTTAGATGGAACGTACCAATAGTGTGCTAAAGAAAATCACGAGGCAAATGTCCTTTCCGAGACTTCATTGCTGTAAATGTTCGAATAATATCTTTATCATCAACTGACTTGAATAACTCCCGCTCGGTGTAACATATCATCAAGTCGTTGAACCATTCGTTGTTGATCTTGCTACGCAATTTATTCTTGATAATCTTCATTGCTGAAAATGCTCTCTCAACAGATGCAGTTGACACCGGCAATATCAAAGCCAACTCAATAAGTTTGTATACCAATGGAAATACCAGATTTTTCTTAGTTTCAACGATATTCACGGCCAAACTTTGAACATCATCACAAGTAGAAAAAGAAGCATGCCTTTTCACTTGACTTATATAAGTGAGGAGCTACTCTCTTATTGTTCCACGATCATCATTAGAGAAGTCTTCATGATAAATTTCAGCAAGACGAGCAAGTTTATCAACATTGAACTTGGAGAAAGAGTCATTGGGGTCAAGACATGAGAAGCAATCAAGCACACAATTTTCTTCTTCACTAAAGCGGTGATCCATATCCACACAAATTTTGTCAATAGCAACATAAAAAATCTCTGCACGGTAATGGTGAAGATTAGTAACAGTTCTCCCTTCTCTCCTTGAACGACCACGAACTGGTATTACTTCGTCCATATTTGGTACTAGAATACTATTAGCACCACAAAATTCTTGGACATCACCAAATAAATTATCCCAACCACTCTCTCTGAACGTTGCCAACCGAGCCTTGACATCATTAACTAATTCCATGGCAAGAACAATATTGAGATCTTTTCTTTGCAAAACTTTTGAAAGCTCATTTGTGATGCCAAATAACTTCAACATAAGCTTCAGAATGAAAACAAATTTAAAGCTCTCCATTTTTTCTATCAAACCTGCTGCTTGAGATGGTCCACGTCCATATTCATCAACTGTACTAAGCACCTTTAACACGGAGGACCACATTTGATCCAAACGCAGTAAGGTAGTATGATGTGAACCCCATCTAGTATCCCCCGGTCTAGAAAGAGTAGATGATTGGTGCAAGCCCCTTCCAGTAGATATCTCACCACTCTCAAGTCTATCCAGAATATCTTGGTGTTGTGCCTCGGTCAATGCATCCCTTCTCTTGCAAGATGTTGTTGTTGTAGTCACAATCAAGGAGATGTACTCAAAGAAATCATGAATAGATGAGCAACTACTAGCAACAGACACGACCACCAATTGCAGACGGTGAGCATAGCAATGAACATAGAAAGCATAGGGGTTTTCATCTATGATCTTTTTCTGCAAACCATTAAATTCACCTCTCATATTTGAAGCCCCATCATATCCTTGACCCCGTATCCTTGAAATTGATAACTTATAATGATCAAGAATGCCATAAAGAGCATCCTTTAGTGACTCGGACGTCGTATCTTTGACATGATGCAAAGCAAGGAATCTTTCCACAACCCTCCCTTTGTCATTCAAAAACCTATAGGAAAACACAATAATGTCAGTTGGTTGCATAGAGAATAAATGACAAACAAACAACAAAATAAAAGTGAAACTACTAACCTCAACATCACAGCCATTTGCTCTTTCACAGATATATCACGTGATTCAGCAATAAGCACCGAGAATTGTTTGTCACCAAGCTCTGTCATGATCTTCTTTCTAACTTCATGTGCACAACACATTGCAAGCTCCTTTTGAATGTCACCAGATGTCATTGTGCAATTTCTGCCACCACGGTTAAAAGCATCTCTGACTTGTTCATTCTTAGTTTTTTCCAAATCTATCATCTCTCTAAAGTTTCCCTTGTTTAGAGAAGTAGCTGATTCATCATGTCCACGGAATGCCAAGCCTTGTGCAATGAGATATCTTGAACAACTTACAGAACAAGTTAAACGAATCTTATACATTTCTTCTGATTCCTTGCTTGATCTAGCAAAGTTACTTGCCACACTTTGTCTTTGATTATTATAATCATCATAATGCTTGACGCAAGAGTTGTGCCTACTACCATGACCACCAATATGATCTTTGAAGCCTTTAGATGCATGCTTCCAATCTGTAAATCCTTCTTTGGTGAAGACTTCATAACCAAAGTGCTCAGCCCTTCCGGGTTGCTTAAAGAGAAAACAATAAAAACAATAAGCTGCATTCTTCCACTCACTGTATTCTATCAGTCGTACCTTTTATACCAAGATTTGGAAAATGCTCTTGAGGAATGCGAACTTCCAAATTCAGTACGATGGTATTTATTCAAATCTGGTTGCATTGGACCCTTCAATATATATATGCTCTCCTCACTTGGTCTTGAATATCAGGAGGATACTCACAAATTTGTTTCCTCTTTCCCGGATCGCGCTCAATCGCATTTGGATTAAATTCATTGGCAACGTTAGGCGCTGGTGGCTCTACTTCTATTTCAGGCTGCGCATCATTCACATTTTCAGTCCTTTGCTCTACTTCTACTTCAGGTTGCACATCATTCATATTTTCAGTCCTTGCTCTCTTAACCAAAAACCTCCTCATCTCTGAAATTTAGTGAGTAAAAAATCTGAAGTTAGTTTTTACACAAATAAGAATATGGGTTAATCACAAGTTCATAGTACAGTACAATAACAAAGCTACCTGCATCAACTACATGTATCAGATTATCAAGTATTTCTTGATGTTGCCAAAGTGAAATCGGTGAAATATTTCTTAAAATTACTAGAGGAAAGAGTCTGCAACCTGCATACTAGTTTGCCAGTCTAATGAACTTGCAGTTTCTGTAGTTTCCAACAGCTAACAAATAGATTTTCTCTTTGGACTTTGGTCATAATCGTCCCCAATCAAAAGTTCCTAAATAAGCCCTAAGTACATCAATATCTCAACCCGAATCATTTATTAAGTACGCGATCTTACCGGAAGTCGAAGGAAAGGAACTGCCCCAGCCTTCAGGAGAGGAAGGGACAAAGGAAGGGACGACCGTGGCCACTGCCGGCTCGCCGTCGGCCTGCCGCTCGCCTAGCCCCAGATCGCCGCCTCGCCGCCTCGCCGCTCGCCTTCAAGCCCCTGCCGCACCTGGGAGAAACCAAAGAGACGCGAGTACGCGAGAAGCCGAGAACTGTCTGGACTCTGGAGTGATCGATGGTATTCCCTGTTGCCTCGTGGGCTGGAGCGAAGCGATCGATGGTATTCTTTTTTTTTCTAGTGGGCTGGAGTGATCGGGACATTCTAGTAAATAACTGGGCTGGGCTGTGAAGGAGGCCTAATCCAGTTTTGCCCGGGTAAATACACTCCGTATCGAGAAGTTTCACGTATTGTGGTACGACCACTGTTGCCGTCGGAGTGCCAGCGAGCCCGGGCAACTGCCCAGGGTCGCTGGGCGCTTGCTCCGCCACTGGTGCGAGGCACTCTGAATCATGGGTGTTTCCATAAGAGAGAGGAGAGGAACCAGTTGAATTTTGTTTGGTTCAGTGATAGTGATCATGCGGGTGACATCAATGACAGAAAGAGTACCTCGGGTGCCACCTTCTACATTGGTTCAAACCCAATCAGCTGGGTGTCACATATGCAAAAAATTGTGGCTATCTCCTCATGTGAAGCTGAGTATATAGCAGCAGCATCCGCAGCATGTCAGGGCATATGGCTGGGGCATTTACTTGCTTATTTACTTGGCGAAGATTCAGTTCAAGTTGTGCTCAAGGTGGACAACCAATCTGCGATATCTCTGAGTAAGAACCCTGTCCACCATGATAGAAGTAAACATATTGATCTTCGCTATCATTTCATACGGGATTGTGTTGAATCGGGCAAGGTCAATGTTGAGCACGTGAGAACTGAAAACCAGCTTGCTGACATCCTTACAAAGTCTTTGGGAAGAGTGAAATTCCATGAGATGAAGGAGAAGATGGGGATGAAGACGCTGGAGAAAGAGCAACAAGGTTAAGGGAAAGAATGTCATGAAATTAACCTCGTTGCATTTCTTGGTTTCTGTTACATTGGTTTTCACGTTCCTGTAGGATGGCACGTTGCTGTGATGTAGCATGTGTCTGTAGCGTTCCAGTTTATAGTTTGCTTGTTGCAAATAAGATAGGGCCTGTCACGTGTGCATGCGCACACACATGATTATTTTGACTCGTAGTAGTTCTAGTCAGCTTCCGAGCGATCTTCCGTGGGATGGCACGGGTGAATAGGATCGAGCGGAAACTTAGCGATTGAATAGGCCACGATCTGTTGTACGTGCTGCCTATAAGAGAATAAGGAAAGAAACAGAAAAGACGCAAATTAGGGCGCGTCACCAAAACCTGTGTGCTCGCCTCCTGTGTCTCACGTGCGTTCGTGTTTTTCGTGTCCACCAGATCGCGTGCATTTGAGTGATCCAGGGGCTGAATTCAACATCCGGTTCATATGGACCCATTTGTCCCAGTTCTAGGCACGAACCGGGACCAATAGGCCTCGCTCCTGGCTCACAAACATTGGTCCCGGTTCTTGGCTCGAACCAGGACAGAAGGATGGGCTTTAGTCCCGGTTCCAGCCACGAACTGGGACAAATGAGTTGCCTATGTATACCCCGTCGCCGCAGCAGAGCACTCCACAGTGCTCTGTTTTTTCTGGCCGGCGAGGAGAGGGCATTTGGGTGCTCTAGCTCACCTCCTATGCACATGAGGTGTTCGATGAAATGCCCGAGCCACGCTAGTTAAGCTTTCTCCTCTCGAAACTCGACCTCCAAACTTCATTTTCCCCGAGATTTGTCTAGGTTTAGCGGTCCATCACGTCCCGTCCCCGTCTTCGCCACCGTCGATCGCCCGCGCCGATCTCGTCGCCTGCACCACCGTGGTGAACCTCTTGTTCTTATCTTCTTCTGAAAGAAAAAAAATTATTACTTTAGATAGATACTTGTCTAATTTTCTTACTTTTATTATTGCTTGTTATTATATAGTGCGATGGTTTTGGTATCCGCCCCCGTCGGCCCTCGTCCTGGCTATGATTCGGATGTGGTATATATATTATCTTTTATAACTATTTGGTTCATTTATTGTTTATGACAATTATGCCCATCAAGTTGACATAGATTTTATTTATGTAGGAAGTAGTTGAACCGGAAATTCCAACCGACCCTATTGTCGAGAGGTTAAATTTAGTTGAAAAAGAAAACAATTACTTGAAGGAAAAAATAAAAAAATTCAAGAGGAGAAGATGATATTGGAGTTGCATGTTGCGGATGTCGTCGATGATCACAAGATCAAGATGGATGCAATGCGGTTGAAGATTAGAAAGATTAAAAAATATGCAATTCATACCGAGGCTTGGTATCATTATGCCGTTGGATCAATTTTTACCT
Organism: Triticum urartu; assembly: GCF_003073215.2. Taxonomy (NCBI): domain Eukaryota; kingdom Viridiplantae; phylum Streptophyta; class Magnoliopsida; order Poales; family Poaceae; genus Triticum; species Triticum urartu. The sequence goes on along the minus strand of NW_024114636.1, from coordinate 24,831 downwards.
TGGTTGTGATTATGATCGCATTTGTTGTTGCATTGAAAGGTTTTACATAGTTTCAATGTATGGTTTAACTAGATGCTCTGGAGAGCTATATGTTGTTCAATGAGAACTATGTATGTACTTTGTTTTTAATGTGATGATGAACTTCTATTAATTTGGTCACTTATCTATTCATGAGAGCTATATGTACTAAATTGATGACGTGGATTTGAATGGTGCATTTTGAACACAGAAAAATTATGGAGTTCAAACAAGTTAAAAAAAATGAAATCCCTTTGTAACAGACGAGTTTCCGTATGAAACCCTCATACTTCAAAAGAGATTGTCGGTTTTGTACACGGAGTGCATCCAGTTTTTGCCGCAACCCTCTCTACTTTCTTGCACATGCTATGTGGGTGAAATGATGATACCATGCCAACTTTCAACCTTTTCAGAGTTCATTTGAAATGCTTTTCAATTTTAAGGTCTTATAGCTCAAAATAATCAGTAAATGCTTGAAAAATAACAAATGAAGTCAGAAAGGGTTGAAAATTGATGATGTGGCTTTGAATGGTGCATTTTGAACACAGAAAAACTCTGGAGTTCAAACAAGTTAAAAAATGAAATCCATTTGTAACAGACGAGTTTCCGTATGAAACCCTCATACTTCGAAAAGAGATTGTCCGTTTTGTACACGAAGTGCATCCAGTTTTTGTCGTAACCCTCTCTACTTTCTTGCACATGCTATGTGGATAAAATGATGATACCATGCCAACTTTCAACTTTTTCAGAGTTCATTTGAAATGCTTTTCAATTTCAGGGTCTTATAGCTCAAAATAATCAGTAAATGCATGAAAAATAACAAATGAAGTCAGAAAGGGTTGAAAATTGATGATGTTGCTTTGAATGGTGCATTTTGAACACAGAAAAACTCTGGAGTTCAAATAAGTTAAAAATAAATAAAATCCCTTTGTTACAGACGAGTTTCCGTATGAAACCCTCATACTTCGAAAGAGATTGTCCGTTTTGTACACGAAGTGCATCCAGTTTTGCTGTAACCCTCTCTATTTTCTTGCACATGCTATGTGGATGAAATGATGATACCATGCAAAAATAAAATTAACTAAAAAACTTTTATAAACTCTAATAGCAAAAGGAATGAACTAAAAAGCTTTTATAAACCTCTAGTATTTTTTAAAATAAAATTATATAAAATTCATGCCACTGAAATTATCAAATTATTTTCTATTCAAAACATGAAAAGCAGAAAGAAACAAAATAAACTTTAATAAAAAGTAGAAACAAAATTAAATAAATTAAAATTTAATAAAATAATAAGTAGAAACAAAACAAAATAAAATAAGCTTTAATAAAATAAATAATTAGAAACAAAATAAAACAAATTAAAATTTAATACAATAAATAAGTAGAAACAAAACAAAATAAAATAGAATAAACCTTTATAAAATAAAGAAGTAGAAACAAAATAAACTTTATAAAAGTAAAATAAATAAACTTTATAAAATAAATAAACTTTAATAAAAAATAAAAATAGCAACAGTAAGTTTTTTGTTGTAAGTAGAAACAAAATAAAATAAATAAAGCAACAAAAAAACAAAAAAAGTGCCAACTACTGAGCCACCACGGCCTGAATACGACTAGAAACCCTACCATGGGCCAGGATTCAGGCCCACAGAAGGCCCAGTAGGCCCATCAGGCATAGCAGTGACAATTAGGTCCGTAAGCCTGCAATCGAGAGGAGCTCGAGAGGGGTGCGGCAGTGGGGCTTATAAACCACTCCGCGCCCCTCTCAACTAGCAAGGTGGGACTAAAGTTTTGGCCACAGGGAGCACGAGACCTTTGGTCCCGGTTGGTGGCACCAACCGGTACGAATGCCCCCCTTTGGTACCGATTGGTGCCACCAACCGGGACCAAAGGCCTCCGCTTCCCGCCCTTTGGGCTGCTGAAAAGAGACCTTTGGTCCCGGTTGGTGGCACGAATCGGGACCAAAGGGGGGCATTCGTCCCGGTTTGTGCCACGAACCGGGATCAATGCGCTATGTATATAAGCAAGACTTAGCAGTTTCTCCAAAATCCATCACTTTCTTCTCCGCCCGACGCCCCTACTCCTCGTTGCCATCGCCATTGAGCCCTGCCCCGACGCCGTCAGGCTGGTCCACCTCACCGCCGCCGACGCCCTCGACGCCGCTCCCCGCGCCCCTCCCCGACGCCGGCACCGCTCCCCGCGCCCCTGCCCCGACGCGCCGCCCCCGGCCCGTGCGCCCCTGCCCCGACGCGCCGCCCCCGGCCCGTGCGCTCGTGCGCCCCTGCCCCGATGCTACCTCTTGAGCACTTGCGTTGGTTTTCCCTTGAAGAGGAAAGGGTGGTGCAGCAAAGTAGCGCAAGTATTTCCCTCAGTTTTTGAGAACCAAGGTACCAATCTAGTAGGAGGTTACGCGCGAGTCCCTCGCACCTATACAAAACAAATAAATCCCCGCAACCAACGTGATAAGGGGTTGTCAATCCCTACACGATCACTTACGAGAGTGAGATCTGATAGATATGATAAGATAATATTTTTGGTATTTTGTTGATAAAGATGCAAAGTAAAATAAAAGCAAAGTAAAAAGCAACGGAAATAACTAAGTGTTGGAAGATTAATATGATGCAAGATAGACCCGGGGGCCATAGGTTTCACTAGTGGCTTCTCTCAAGAGCATAAGTATTTTACGATGGGTGAACAAATTACTGTTGAGAAATTGACAGATTTGAGCATAGTTATGAGAATATCTAGGTATGATCATGTATATAGGGGTCACGTCCGAGAAAAGTAGACCGACTCCTTCCTCCATCTACTACTATTACTCCACACATCAACCGCTATCCAGCATGCATCTAGAGTATCAAGTTCATAAGAACAAAGTAACGCCTTAAGCAAGATGACATGATGTAGAGGGATAAATTCATGCAATATGATAAAAACCCCATCTTGTTATCCTCGATGGCAACAATACAATACGTGCCTTGCTGCCCCTACTGTCACTTGGAAAGGACACCACAAGATTCAACCCAAAGCAAAGCACTTCTCCCATTGCAAGAAAGATCAATCTAGTAGGCCAAACCAAACTGATAATTCGAAGAGACTTGCAAAGATAACCAATCATACATAAAATAATTCAGAGAAGATTCAAATATTGTTCATAGATAAACTTGATCATAAACCCACAATTCATCGGTCTCAACAAACACACCGCAAAAGAAGATTACACCGAATAGATCTCCACAAGAGAGGGGGAGAACTTTGTATTGAGATCCAAAAAGAGAGAAGAAGCCATCTAGCTAATAATATGGACCCAAAGGTCTGAGGTAAACTACTCACACTTCATCGGAGAGGCTTTGGTGTTGATGTAGAAGCCCTCCGTGATCGATGCCCCCTCCGGCGGAGCTCCGAAACAGGCCCCAAGATGGGATCTCGTGGATACAGAAAGTTACGGCAGTGGAATTAGTGTTTTTGCTCCGTATCTGATCGTTTGGGGGTACGTAGGTATATATAGAGGAAGGAGTACGTCGGTGGAGCAACAGGGGGCCCACGAGGGTGGAGGGCGCGCCTGGGGGGGTAGGCGTGCCCCCCTACCTCGTGGCTTCCCTGTTGGTTGCTTGATGTAGGGTCCAAGTCTCCTGGATCATGTTCATTCCGAAAATCACGTTCCCGAAGGTTTCATTCCGTTTGGACTCCGTTTGATATTCTTTTTCTTCGAAACCCTAAAATAGGCAAAAAACAGCAATTATGGGCTGGGCCTCCGGTTAATAGGTTAGTCCCAAAAATAATATAAAAGTGAATAATAAAGCCCAATAATGTCCAAAACAAAAGATAATATAGCATGAAGTAATCAAAAATTATAGATACGTTGGAGACGTATCAAGCATCCCCAAGCTTAATTCCTGCTCGTCCTCGAGTAGGTAAATGATAAAAATAGAATATTTGATGTGGAATGCTATTTGACATAATTTCAATGTAATTCTTCTTAATTGTGGCATGAATATTCAGATTCGAAAGATTCAAGACAAAAGTTTAATATCGACATAGAAATAATAATACTTCAAGCATACTAACTAAGCAATTATGTCTCTTCAAAATAACATGGCCAAAGGAAGTTATCCCTACAAAATCATATAGTCTGGCTATGCTCCATCTTCACCACACAAAGTATTTAAATCATGCACAACCCCGACGACAAGCCAAGCAATTGTTTCATACTTTTAATGTTCTTAAACTTTTACAATTTTCACGCAATACATGAGTGTGAGCCATGGACACAACACTATAGGTGAAATAGAATGGTGGTTGTGGAGAAGACAAAACAGAGAAGATAGTCTCACATCAACTAGGCTTATCAACGGGCTATGGAGATGCCCATCAATAGATATCAATGTGAGTGAGTAGGGATTGCCATGCAATGGATGCACTAGAGCTATAAGTATATGAAAGCTCAAAAACAAACTAAGTGGGTGTGCATCCAACTTGCTTGCTCACGAAGACCTAGGGCATTTTGAGGAAGCCCATCATTGGAATATGCAATCCAAGTTCTATAATGAAAAATTCCCACTAGTATATGAAAGTGATAACATAGGAGACTCTCTATCATGAAGATCATGGTGCTACTTTGCAGCACAAGTGTGGTAAAAGGATAGTAGCATTGTCCCTTCTCTCTTTTTATCTCATATTTTTTTTTATTTGGGCCTTTTCCCTTTTTTTATGGCCTCTTTTTTTATTTGGGCTTCTTTGGCCTCTCTTTTTTTCGTCCGAAGTCTCATCCTGACTTGTGGGGGAATCATAGTCTCCATCATCCTTTCCTCACTTGGGACAATGCTCTAAAAACGATGATAATCACACTTTTATTTACTTACAACTCAACAATTACAACTCGATACTTAGAACAAAATATGACTCTATGTGAATGCCTCCGGCGGTGTACCGGGATATGCAATGAATCAAGAGTGACATGTATGAAAGAATTATGAATGGTGGATTTGCCACCAATACGATGTCAACTACATGATCATGCCAAGCAATATGACAATGATGGAGTGTGTCATAATAAACGGAACGGTAGAAAGTTGCATGGCAATATATCTCGGAATGACTATGGAAATGACATAATAGGTAGGTATGGTGACTGTTTTGAGGAAGGTATATGGTGGGTGTATGATACCAGTGAAAGGTGCGCGGTATTTAGAGAGGCTAACAATGGTGGAAGGAAGAAAAGTGCGTATGATCCATGGACTCAACATTAGTCATAAAGAACTCATATACTTATTGCAAAAATCTACAAGTTATCAAAGCAAAGTATTACGCGCATGCTCCTAGGAGGATAGATTGGTTGGAAAATACCATCACTCGTCCCCGACCGCCACTCATAAGGAAGACAATCAATAAATAAATCATGCTCCGACTCCATCACATAACAGTTCACCATACGTTCATGCTACGGGAATCACAAACTTTAACACAAGTATCTCTCAAATTCACAATTACTCAACTAGCATGACTCTAATATCACCATCTTCATATCTCAAAACAATTATCAAGTATCAAACTTCTCATAGTATTCAACACACTCATAAGAGAATTTTATTATTAATCTTGTATACCTAGCATATTAGGATTATTTAAGCAAATTACCATGCTATTTAAGACTCTCAAAATAATCTAAGTGAAGCATGAGAGATCAATAGTTTCTATAAAACAAATCCACCACCGTGCTATTAAAATATATAAATGAAGTATTAGAGCAAAACTATATAACTCAAAAGATATAAGTGAAGCACATAGAGTATTCTAATAATTTCCGAATCATGTGTGTCTCTCTCAAAAGGTGTGTACAACAAAGATTATTGTGATAAACTAAAAAGCAAAGACTCAAATCATACAAGACGCTCCAAGCAAAACATATATCATGTGGTGAATAAAAATATCACTACTAGAAAAAGGGCTATAGATGGGATTGACACTAATGGCGCACCAGACAAGCGGTGCGCCATTAGTATATACTAATGGCGCACACCTTCTGATACGCCATTAGAGCTAAAACTACTAATGGCGCACCTGGCCCAGGGTGCGCCATTAGTATCAAATTTTTTTTGAACTAGTGCGCCTGTCGAAACATACTAATGGCGCATCCAGACACAGTGCGCCATTACTAGTTGTAACTAGTAATGGCGCACCTGTCGGAAAGTGCGCCACTAATGTTGTTTTTTTATTATATTTTTTATTCCTTTTTTTGCAAAACTACTAATGGCGCACTGTTCCACCGTGCGCCATTACTAGTTTAAACTAGTAATGGCGCACTGTGGAACAGTGCGCCATTAGTATGTTTTGTTTTTGCAAAACTACTAATGGCGCACCATCAGAAGGTGCGCCATTAGTAACCTGGATTACTAATAGCGCATTTAGAGTTGGTGCGCCATTAGTAAGTGGGCAACAACAAGATATTTTGGACATCCATCCATCCATCCGACCCAACGCACCAACACACACACACACACACTCTCTCTCTCTCTCTCGCTCGTACCCACCCAAACCCTCGTCGCCTCCTCTCTTCCCCCCGAACCCCTCTCTCTCTCGCCGCCGTCGCCACCCACGCCGCCCGGTTCCGGCGAGCTCCGGCCGCGCGCAATACGCCGGCGAGATCCCCTTGGTCCGCATCTGGCTTACCTCCATGTAGATCCGCGGCTCCCCCACTGGCTAGGGTTTTGCATCCCCTTTTGTTCGCCGGGATCCGCCATGGCAGGCCACGGCGAGGCCATAGGTGACCGGATCCAGCACTGGTAAGCCCCTCCCCCTCCTTCTTCGCCCACCATCTCCTCCTCACCTCACCTCATCTTCTCTTCCTTCTCTGCAGGTCGCCATGGGCGTGCCGACGATGACGGCAGGAGGGGCGCACCTCCGTGGGGCGGGACGCCGCCATGGAGATGGATTCCCTTGTCCGCCACCACGCAGCGGCACCATGGAGCCTCCCAGCGCCCCAAACCCTAGTGGAGAGAGAGGAACTGCTCCTAGTACAGCACGCCATGGAAGGGATTTTTTGGTATTTTTGTTGTTGTTTCTCTTCCCGATCTAATCATGTGGAAGGCCCTTTTCCTCACCATGATTTATTCATCTCCCCTTCCTCTGTTTTGTGCAGGTTGCTCTAATGGCGAAGCTTCTTCTGCAGGACACCCTCCACCCCTCCCCTGCATCCACCTCCTACCCCCATACACGGTGAGCTACAACCTCTCTTTCTAGCCCTTGCAAATCTAATTTGGAGTGGACATGAATTGCAATTGTCATGGACACTACATAACAGCAAGTATTGGTTCAGTTTTTGTGTCAAATTCGATTGTCATTGTGCTTTTTGATGCTTGCTTCAGAAAAATAAAATCATGGATAGATAGAAGATGGAAACAGTGAGCTTCCTTTCAAGTTAGTAATACTAAAAATCATTTGGCTCATCAATTTTTCATGTCTTGTGTTAAATCCACTCCATTGCAATCTGGCTATGTATGGATGGTTTGGTACAATTTGCCATGGATGAGTATAGTAGTTACGTACACATGTGCTCTGTAGTTTTAGTCCTTCTTTTGTTGCTGCACTTAGTCTAGAGATACAACAACATTAGTTAGGTCATGGATGGATGGATCAATACATGCAGCTAGCACTGCTAGCAACAACAACAAAATAACCTTGTGATTGATTCTGTTGACGCTAGCATGCTCTATTAGTTTTGGAGCCCAACCATGGACTGTACGTACTAAGCTAGCTCAAGCACACACACATGCAGCTTGATTTATTTCTGTAGATACTAGCAGCAGCACGCGTGTCTCCTATACTAGCTTGCTTAATTTCTGTACTAGATCAACGACACTAGCACTTACTTGTTTGTTAGATTCGGAGCAGCAGGCATCCTCCGTGGACGATGATGACAACCAGGTCATCCACCGCCACGACGACACCCCGCACATGGTCCAACTCGACTACAACATCCACCGCGTGACGGCGACGTGGTTGTGTGCGGCATCGACCAACCTCCTCTCCTGTGAATCCGTCTCCTACCTGTAGCTCCCGCTCTTGTGCTGCTATATTAGTACCTTGCTCTGTTTCATGCGTATGGGTGATTTTGTTTGTGCTTGTGTCATGGAAAAGATCATTCCTATTTATTCCTGCTTGTGTCATGCGTATAGCTATTTCATATGTTTCAGATAATTTAGATGCATGCTTATACTCCTATCTATACCAGGTGCATGTGTTGTGCTTGTGTACCTATATACAGAATAGCACCCATGTGTAAGTGGGTGTATGTGTTCTGCTTATAGCAGATGTTTAGTAAATGTGCTATCAATGGCCTATTTCTTCTTGCAGGTTATGGACTATATCTTTCCTTGCCAATTCCCTCTCTCTTAAATCTGATTTGAACAGATGTTGCACTGGTCTCTTCACTTTCTTTCTTTCTCTCATACTCTCACTGATAAGAACAGGTGCTCCTTAATCTTGCCATGCCAATGATGGTGTCCTGAGGCTCTCATCGTTACTTAAAGATGTTGCACTACTTGATCCAATGATGCAATAGTCCTAGCACTACTAGGCTGCCTGAGGACAATCCCTACTTCAAACCCTACCTCTGGGCTAGTTGATTAGTAGTGGGTTTGTTGGATTTCATCTGAAAACTAACCCAAGCTTAATTGAGGGATCCCCTAATCATGGAGTTAGTTCTAGTTTGAGTTGATCTTTGGGTTTGGCTTTGATCTATACTTTTCTGGCTCTACTTCTGTCTTTTGGGTTATTGGATCCATTTATGCAGTGTTGGCTCTCTTCTACTGTTTCTTTGATCAACTTAATCTGATTGGGGTTTGACTAATGTTTCCAAACTCGTAAGTGCTAGCTCCTACAGCAAAGGCATTTTGCTAAGGGGAATGCTACATTTAAACCTTGGTCAAGTTTTTCATGTTTGTTGTTTCTTGTTTTGCAGGTTGATGAACTGGAAGAAAGAAGCAGAAGATGAAGAACTAGATAGTTTAGTATAGGTTTAGTTTAGGACTTTTTCTAGATACGCCCGCTATCTAGCGGGAGAGGGGAGGGAGCGTTGGAGGAACCGGATGAAGACGAGTTTCATCGTGATGATGCTCATCGTGATGACCGCAGCTCTCTTCTATGTGATGGTAGTTTAGATGATCGATATCGACTTGTAATGTGAAGACAAACTCGCTACTCGCGGTCTCGAGACTTGTAATATAATGTTCTATCTTTGTTCGGTCTTTTCAATTCGGAGACTAATATGATGAATTGTATTCGGAGACTAATATGATGAATTGTATTCAGAGAGTAATCTTCTATTGTATTCGATGAATCTGTTGTTGATGTGTGCTGTCTATATTTTGTCCAATTATACATTTTGTAACCTGTGCAAAAAACAGAAAATTAAAAAATAAAAAAAACCTAATATTCATACTAATGGCGCATCACATCACAGTGCGCCATTAGTATGCCGAAGGATACTAATGGTGCATCATTAAACAGTGCGCCATTAGTATGCCGAAGTTACTAATGGCGCATCTTGTTGTTGTGCGCCATTAGTATGCCAAAGCACCTGGGTATACATGGCCCCCTGGGAGGCATACTAATGGCGCACTGTTGTATATACTAATGGCGCACCTGTGGTGCGCCATTAGTAAAATATACTAATGGCGTGGCACTAATGGCGCACCACTAATGCGCCATTAATGGCTAATTAGGTGCGCCATTAGTAGGCCTTTTCCTAGTAGTGTATAGCTCCAAGTAAAGTTACCGATGGAAGTAGACGAAAGAGGGGATGCCTTCCGGGGCATCCCCAAGCTTTGGCTTTTAGGTGTCCTTAGATTATATTGGGGGTTCCATGGGCATCCCCAAGCTTAGGCTCTTGCCATTCCTTGTTCCATAATCCATCCAATCCTTATCCAAAACTTGAAAACTTCACAACACAAAACTTAAAGTAGAAAATCTCGTGAGCTCCGTTAGCGAAAAAAACAAAACACCGCTTCAAGGTACTGTAATGAACTCATTGTTTATTTATATTGGTGTTAAACCTACTGTATTCCAACTTCTCTATGGTTTATAAACTATTTTACTAGCCATAGATTCATTAAAATAAGCAAACAACACACGAAAAACAGAATCTGTCAAAAACAGAACAGTCTATAGTAATATGTATCTAACGCAAAATATGGAACCCCAAAAATTCTAAAATAAATTGCTGGACGTGAGGAATTTATCTATTAATCATCTTCAAAAAGAATTAACTAAATAGCACTATCCAAATAAAAATGGCAGCAGTTCTCGTTAGCGCTAAAGTTTCTGTTTTTTACAGCAAGATTAACAAGACTTTCTCCAAGTCTTCCCAACGGTTCTACTTGGCACAAACACTAATTAAACACAAAAAACACAACCAAAACAGAGGCTAGATAAGGAGCAAAAAGAAAGGAATAAAAATAAAATTGGGTTGCCTCCCAACAAGCGCTATCGTTTAACGCCCCTAGCTAGGCATAAAAAGCAAGGATAGATCTAGGTATTGCCATCTTTGGTAGGCAATCCACAAGTGGCTCTCATAATAGATTCATAAGGTAATTTAATTTTTTTCTAGGAAAGTGTTCCATGCCTTTCCTTAACGTAAAGTGGAATCTAATATTTCCTTCCTTCATATCAATAATTGCACCAATCGTTCTAAGGAAAGGTCTACCAAGAATAATAGGACATGAAGGATTGCAATCTATGTCAAGAACAATAAAATCTACGGGCACATAGTTCCTATTTTCAACAATAATAACATCATTAATTCTTCCCATAGGTTTCTTAATAGTGGAATCCGCAAGGTGCAAGTTTAAAGAGCAATCATCAAAATCACGGAAACCTAACAAATCACACAAAGTTGTTGGAATCGTGGAAACACTAGCACCCAAATCACACAAAGAATAGCATTCATGATATTTAATTTTAATTTTAATAGTAGGTTTCCACTCATCATAAAGTTTTCTAGGGATAGAGACTTCCAACTCAAGTTTTTCTTCATAAGATTGCATCAAAGCATCAACGATATGTTTGGTAAAAGCTTTATTTTGACTATAAGCATGAGGAGAATTTAGCATGGATTGCAACAAGAAAATACAATCTATCAAAGAGCATCTATCATAATTAAATTCCTTGAAATCCAAAATAGTAGGTTCATTAACATCTAGAGTTTTGATCTCTTCAATCCCACTTTTATCAAATTTAGCATCAAGATCTAAAAACTCGAATTTTTGGAATGCCTTCTAGGTAAAGGTGGATCATATTCAGTCCCATCATTATCAAGATTCATATTGCAAAACAAAGATTTAATAGGGGACACATCAATAACTTTTAGATCTTCATCTTTATTATCATGGAAACTAGAAGAACACGCTCTTATAAAGGAATCTTTCTTAGCACACATCCTAGCGGTTCTTTCTTTGCACTCATCAATGGAAATTCTCATGGCTTTGAGAGACTCATTGATATCATGCTTAGGAGGAATAGATCTAAGTTTTAAAGAATCAACATCAAGAGAAATTCTATCAACGTTCCTATCCAAATCATCAACTTTAAGCAATTTCTCTTGTGAATTCATAATTTCCTTAACACTAGTCTCAAATTCTTTTGTGAATTCATAAATTCCTTAACACTAGTCTCAAATTCAGAGGGCATCTTATTAAACTTTCCATAAGAATTGTTGTATGAATTACCATAATTATTAGAGGAATTACTGGGATAAGGCCTATGATTAAAGTTTCCTCTATACACGTTGTTACCAAAATTATTCCTACCAACAAAATTCACATCCATAGATTCATTATTATTCTCAATCAAAGAATACTCCGGCATATCATTAGGATCAGAACAAACACTCTTAGTAGCAAATAATTTCATAAGTTCATCCAACTTTCCACTCAAAACATTAATTTCTTCTATCACATTCACTTTTTTATTAGTAGATCTTTCAGTGTGCCATTGAGAATAATTAACCATAATATTATCTAGGAGTTTAGTAGCTTCTCCTAAAGCAATTTCCATAAAAGTGCCTCCCGCGGCCGAATCTAAAAGATTTCTAGAAGCAAAATTCAATCCGGCATAATTTTTTTGTATAATCATCCACAAATCCAAACCATGTGTTGGGAAATTACGTTTCATTAATTTCATCCTCTCCCAAGCTTGTGCAACATGTTCATGATCAAGTTGCTTAAAATTCATAATATCGTTTCTAAGAGAGATGATCTTAGCGGGAGGAAAATACTTAGAGATAAAAGCATCTTTGCACTTATTCCAAGAACCAATACTATTTTTAGGCAAAGACGAAAACCAAGCTTTAGCACGATCTCTAAGTGAAAAGAGAAATATATTAAATTTAACAATATAATTGTCCACATCTTTCTTCTTTTGCATATCAGACAAATCAAGGAAGCTATTTAGATGGGTAGCGGCATCTTCACTAGGAAGGCCGAAAAATGGATCTTTCATGACAAGATTCAGCAAGGCAGCATTAATTTCACAAGATTCAGCATCGGTAAGAGGAGCAATCGGAGTGCTAATAAAATCATTGTTGTTGGTATTGGTAAATTCACACAATTTAGTGTTATCTTGAGCCATCGTGACAAACAAGCAATCCAACACACAAGCAAATGAGGAGCAAGCGAAAAAGAGGCAAATAGAGAAAGAGAGGGAGGATAGAGAGAGAGAGAGGGCGAATAAAACAGCAAGGGTGAAGTGGGGGAGAGGAAAACGAGAGGCAAATGGCAAATAATGTAATGCAGGAGATAAGGTTTGTGATGGGTACTTGGTATGTTGACTTTTGCGTAGACCTCCCCGGCAACGGCGCCAGAAATCCTTCTTGCTACCTATTGAGCACTTGCGTTGGTTTTCCCTTGAAGAGAAAAGGGTGGTGCAGCAAAGTAGCGTAAGTATTTCCCTCAGTTTTTGAGAACCAAGGTATCAACCCAGTAGGAGGCTACGCGCGAGTCCCTCGCACCTACACAAAACAAATAAATCCTCGCGACCAACGCGATAAGGGGTTGTCAATCCCTACACGGTCACTTACGAGAGTGAGATCTGATAGATATGGTAAGATAATATTTTTGGTATTTTTATGATAAAGATGCAAAGTAAAATAAAAGCAAAGTAAAAATCAATGGAAATAACTAAGTGTTGGAAGATTAATATGATGGAAAATAGACCCGGGGGCCATAGGTTTCACTAGTCGCTTACCTCAAGAGCATAAGTATTTTACGGTGGGTGAACAAATTACTGTTGAGCAATTGACAGAATTGAGCATAGTTATGAGAATATCTAGGTATGATCATGTATATATGCATCACGTCCGAGACAAGTAGACCGACTCCTGCCTGCATCTACTACTATTACTCCACACATCGACCGCTATCCAGCATGCATCTAGAGTATTAAGTTCATAAGAACAGAGTAACGCCTTAAGCAAGATGACATGATGTAGAGGGATAAATTCATGCAATATGATAAAAAAAAACCCATCTTGTTATCCTCGATGGTAACAATACAATACGTGCCTTGCTGCCCCTACTATCACTGGGAAAGGACACCGCAAGATTGAACCCAAAGCTAAGCACTTCTCCCATTGCAAGAAAGATCAATCTAGTAGGCCAAACCAAACTGATAATTCGAAGAGACTTGCAAAGATAACCAATCATACATAAAAGAATTCAGAGAAGATTCAAATATTGTTTATAGATAAACTTGATCATAAACCCACAATTCATCGGTCTTAACAAACACACCGCAAAAGAAGATTACATCGAATAGATCTCCACAAGAGAGGGGGAGAACTTTGTATTGAGATCCAAAAAGAGAGAAGAAGCTATCTAGCTAATAATATGGACCCGAAGGTCAGAGGTAAACTACTCACACTTCATCGGAGAGGCTATGGTGTTGATGTAGAAGCCCTCCGTGATCGATGCCCCCTCCGGCGGAGCTCCGGAACAGGCCCCAAGATGGGATCTCGTGAATAGATAAAGTTACAGCGGTGGAATTAGGGTTTTTGCTCCATATCTGATCGTTTGGGGGTACGTAGGTATATATAGGAGGAAGGAGTACGTCGGTGGAGCAACAGGGGGCACACGAGGGTGGAGGGCGCGCCTGGGGGGGGGGTAGGCATGCCCCCTACCTCGTGGCTTCCCTGTTGGTTGGTTGACTTAGGGTCCAAGTCTTGTGGATCATGTTCGTTCCGAAAATCAGGTTCCCGAAGGTTTCATTCCGTTTGGACTCCATTTGGTATTCTTTTTCTTCGAAAACCTAAAATAGGCAAAAAAACAGCAATTCTGGGCTGGGCCTCCGGTTAATAGGTTAGTCCTAAAATAATATAAAAGTGAATATATAATAAAGCCCAATAATGTCCAAAACAGAAAATAATATAGCATGGAGCAATCAAAAATTATAGATACGTTGGAGACGTATCACCCGACGCGCCGCCCCCGGCCGCGCCCGTGCCCCTGCCCCAACGCCAACCCACGCCCCCGGCCTGCCTTGACCACACGCCGCCGCCACGTTCGGTCTAGCAGCCGGCCTTCCTCTCTGTTTTTTCATATATATGATGTTTTTATTCAGATTATATGTATATGTGTGATTACATGTATGTGTGTATATATGATTATATGCCCTGTTTTTTTCCAGATTTTTTGTTCATATATATGATTATTTGTTGTTTGCATTTTTATAAAAATGTATATATGTATGTATGTTCTCTGTGTATATATGTTCATATATGCAAAAGTTAGATTTTTAGAAAAGTTTTATCTATGTATGCAAAAGTTAGAAGAAAAAAAGTTTTATATATGCAAAAATTACATTTTTAGAAAAATTTTATATATGCAAAAGTTACATTTTTAGAAAAGTTTTATATATCTAGCTAGGAAAGGAAGAAGAAGAAAAAGAATGAGAGGAAAAAGGAAAATAAGAAGAGGAAGAAAGGAGAAGAAAAGGGGGGGGAGGGGTCGCGGAGGGTTCGAGGGGCGAGGGTCGGGAACTAGCTAGGGTAGAGGGTCGAGGGTCGGCGAGGGTTCGAGGGTCGAGGGATCGTTGTATGTCCTCGTTGTTGATATACCCTGTCGGGGATATACCCCGCGATATGACCCGGCCGGAAATATGACCTGGCTAGACTTGGCAGTTTACTTGAGACCCGGTTTACACTTGGCGATTCACTGGCGACCCGCCCTGATCAGACGATTTACAAGCACCCTGCCTGAACATTATGAATCACTGGTAACCTGGCAGGCGGGACAGACGGATGACAAGGCCCAAGGCCCAGAAGGCCGGTTTATGTTAATGGTGGGTCGGTTTAAGAAGAAAGTCGTGAGGAATATTTACCTTACAAGGAGTTAAGACCCGAACTTGTATCCGGTTTGTATTAGAAGGTAGACTAGTCCTAATCCTAATAGGACTCCAAATGTAACCCGCCCCTCTAACTTATATAAGGAGGGGCAGGGCACCCCAAGAGGACAAGTTTTGATAAGTTAGGTTTAGACAGACAACTCAATAGCTCTCGAAATAGCGCTCCCTTGTAATCGTGATCATCATCATCAATATCAATGAAGCAGAACGTAGGCTTTACCTCCACCGTGAGGGGCCGAACCTGGGTAAAACCTCGCGTCTCTCGTTCCACTCAACCCCTCTCAAGCTACCACATAGATGCGTTGGCCTCCCGACTAAGTCCTGACACTAAGGACATCTGCCGTGACAATTCCACGACAGTTGGCCCCCACCGTGGGGCCTACGCACGGTGGTATTGAGTTCTTGGAGGGATTTCTCCCAAGGATCGAGAAGCTCGCGTTTGTCCGGATAAAAAAGAGCCGTCACAGAAGGATCTAAAGAGCCTTCCTAGAAAGATCTACATCAACTATGGAGGCAAGGAATTGTTTCGACGGCGACTTGCGCCAGTTTAAGGTAAGATCAGTCTCAAAAGAAGTGGGTCGAAACCAAACCCAACCCTGTGGTGCTTGCGAGCACTCAGACGCGACCCCGAGCTCTCCTGCTAGCGCGCACCGGCGGCGGCCACTCCGGCCCCGTCGGCCACCCCACCGCTGGCTCGCAGCCCAGCCGCCATGCTACCGCCGCCTCCACCCTCGTTGCCTGTGGGCTTCAAGCCAGTTGTCGTCCCGCCGCCATCCCTATCGTCTTCCCGGTCAGATCTGGATCAGGACCTCCTGCTTCCGCCGCCGCCGACGACGCTGGACCTGCCCACCCAGCTTCGTCCCGTGCCCATGGCGGTGCTGGTGATGCCTCCATGCGAGCTCGTAGCGCCCGCGTCACCGAAGCCCGCCGCTACCGGCAACTGCCCAGCTCGGGCGCCGGCCACCACGACACCGACGCCACCCATGCCCGCGGCTGGTGGCTGCCCCGCTCCGTCGACGACGGCTGCTGCTGTCGACATCCTTGTCCCCATGGCGGCCCCGTCCCTCCTCCTGCCGGCCGCGCCCGGGAGCTCGCGTCCATGACCACCGAGCTCGCTCCCCTCCGAGCTAGCGCCCGTGGTCCCTCCCGCTCCATCGTTCGCCGCCGCCGCACTAGCCGCAGCTGCACTTGCTTGCCGCAGATCGGACCCGGGCATCGGAGGGTAGAAGCCTCGTTCCCAGGAGGGCCTGGATACCTTTGCTTCGCCGCCTGCTGGACGCCCTTGCCTGCCCGACGGCCAACCTCCTGCACTCGCTGCTCCTGGTTGTGGGGATTGACGTGGATGCTTCCATCGTGATGAGGCGACTGATGTTCTCGAGTGTGAGCAAGGGGGATGGCAGACTGTCTCGAAGGGGCGCCGCTCGCCGCCTCCTGCAGCTTTTCGTCGCCCTTCCATCAATGTGCGGCGTTCCCCTCCGGCGTGGCTGAGAGACAGGTGTTTCCGGTGTCTCTGTCGAGGTCATCGTGCACACTCCTGCAGGGATCCAATCCAATGCACTGACTGCCTTCGATCTGGACACATCGCTCGCTTCTGTCATGCTAAGAAGCCTGTCCATCAAGCTTCGCCGCTCCAATGTCATGCTCCATCGCCTGCTTCCACCGGTGATGTCTCCATGATAGATGTGCAGTTCCGGTCTATCTCGGCTGAGCATGTCGGGTTGGTGGAGGAGACCAAGATGCTTCGCACTGAGCTTCACGACTGCCTTGCGCGTGCCGACAGTGTTTTGGGGAGGGCGGAGGCCGCTCTTGCCAAACTAGATGTGGTGCCGGATGTGTCTTTGCGGCCTGAGCTTCAGATTGGGGTTGTGCCTGATGTGTCCCTACTGCCCGAGATCCAGGTTGACTCTGTCGATGGGGAATGTGGCATGTATGGAGATCTCTCCCCTCGTGCTACAGCCTGTCAGTTGCCGCTGACTGTCATGCCAATTCCTTCCGGGAGCGAAGTCATTGTTGAGGTCGTGACTCCGGTGCTGCGGATTATGCCTGAGCTTCAGAAGCTTTGTGGGGAGCCCACTTTGCCTATTTCGATGGTGCTTTCTGAGGAGATAGGGTCTCTTGGAGGGGACTTGGCGATGCCAACTGCGACCTCATCGTTTTCATTGGAGCCGAGTCAGCCGCTTGCCTTTGTGGACCTTGGAGGTTTGGCGGCTGCTGCTGCTCTCTCACCTGAGGTTGTTGGCCCGGTGGCGTCTGTTGGTGCTGAGTTTGATGAGGTAGGTGCTTTGAGACCTGTTTCTAAGGCGCCAAAGCCCGTCCAGTCTCTCATCTTTGACCGCGACGCTATGTTGGCACGTATTGACGAGGTGGTCTTCGCGAAAAAGCTTGGCCGCTTGCTCACCGGCTTGGATCCAGCTTGTCCTGGGTCTACCAAGACGATTGCTTGCCTCCTAGCGGAGGAGGTTTCTACGGGCAAAATTAAGAAGGAGAAGAAGGCTATCAGGAGCATAGGCAAGAAGACTGACATCATTAGGAAGGCGTCCGCGGCTGATTAATGGAGTGTCGGTGTCAAAACCGGCGGATATCGGGTAGGGGGTCCCGAACTATGTGTCTAGGCCGGATGGTAACAGGAGGCAGGGAACACGATGTTTTACCCAGGTTCGGTCCCTCTCGATGGAGGTAAAATCCTACGTCCTGCTTGATTAATATTGATGATATGGGTAGTACAAGAGTAGATCTACCACGAGATCAAGGAGGCTAAACCCTAGAAGCTAGCCTATGGTATGATTGTTGTCTATGGAGTTGATGAAGTTGTCCTACGGACTAAAACCCTCCGGTTTATATAGACACCGGATAGGGTTAGGGTTACATAGAGTCGGTTACAATGGTAGGAGATCTTGAATATCCGCATCGCCAAGCTTGCCTTCCACGCCAAGGAAAGTCCCATCCGGACACGGGACGTAGTCTTCAATCTTGTATCTTCATAGTCCAGGAGTCCGGCCGAAGGTATAGTCCGGCTATCCGAACACCCCCTAACCCAGGACTCCCTCAGTAGCCCCTGAACCAGGCTTTAATGACGACGAGTCCGACACGCAAATTGTCTTCGGCATTGCAAGGCGGGTTCCTCCTCCAAGTCCTTCATAGAAGATTGTAAACACCAAGAATAGTGTCCGGCTCTGCAAAATAAGTTTCCACATATTGCCATAGAGAGAATAATATTAACACAAATCCAATCTGCTGACGTATTCCACAGTGCACCATCACACTACGGCCAAGTCCTTTACGAATCGTTTTTATTTTTTCACCTCAGCGTGTTTTGCGAGGCGGTTTCCTTGGCACGTCTTGTCAAAGCAGAGATCGTGTACCCCCCCTTTACGGGATTCTCATCAATACAGACGTGGGTAATCCAACCGCGCCACTTATCACGGCGCTTCGGAGGCAAGTGAGTTTTACTAGGCAGGTGGGGACGCACAACCGCATCCGCCCATATAAGGGGATAAGGATCCACCTTTTTACCTATACCTTCTTCCTCCTCTGCCTATCCATCTCCTGCGCACTCGAGCTCCAGCGCCCAAGCCCGCACTTCCCACCTCAACCTCCTCCAGCAATGTCCAGAGCGGGAGGCAAGTGGATGGTCTCCACCGTTACGGAGGGCCAAGTAAAAAAGCTAAGGAAGGCCGGATACTTGTCCAAGGACATTGCGCACCGGCTTCCCGAGGAGGGGCAGCTTATCCCCACCCCAAGGCCCCATGAGAGGGTAGTATTCCTTCCCCACTTCCTCCGCGGACTGGGTTTTACACTTCACCCATTTGTCCGGGGGCTCATGTTCTACTACGGCCTGGATTTCCACGATCTGGCCCCGAACTTCATCCTCAACATCTCGGCGTTTATCATCGTGTGCGAGGCTTTTCTCCGCGTCCGCCCCCACTTCGGCCTCTGGCTCAAGACCTTCAACGTCAAGCCCAAGGTGGTGCGCGGCAACCAGGCGGAGTGCGGAGGCGCCATGGCGGGCAAGATGGCCAACGTCCTATGGTTCGAGGGCTCTTTTGTGGAGACCCTAAAGGGATGGCAAGCCGGGTGGTTTTATATCACCGAGCCGCGCGATCCAAAATGGACCGCAGCCCCCGAGTTCTGATCCGGACCCCCCACGCGGCTTATGTCCTGGAAAGAGACGGGCCTGTCATGGGGTAACGAAAAAGAGGTGACCGGATTGCAAACATGCATCCAGTCCCTGGTGAACAAGCCAGTCCAGCTTGTCAATGTAATCCAGGTTATGCTCGTCCGCCGGATCCTCCCGTGTCAACAACGGGATTTTAATCTGTGGGAGTTCAACCCGGCGCAGCATCAAACCCTCAGCAGGCTCTTCGACACGACGTACGAAGACGCCTAGAGGCTGCTATTTAAGGGCGCCGAGGCTCCTGCATCCGCTTCCGAGGACCGCGGATATAGCTCGCAGCGTCATGCTAACGAGGTAAGCCATCTACACCTTTTACAGGATGTTTTAAGCTTTTTCCATAATTTGACTCTATGCGGGATCTAAACTCCCCTACCTTTGACAGGCTTGGCGGGCGATATCCGGACCGATTAACTGTCCGGCTCCACTGCCTGAAGACCCAGCCCCAGCTCTCCTAACGAAGCTGCTGGTTCCGGCGCCTTATGTGGTGCCGAAGAAGAAGGCCAAGAAGAAGAAGACCACGGGGACTCGAAAGAGTGCCCGTAATATGGTGGTGTCGGACTCGTCATCTGACGAGTCCGAGACGCACTCCTCCCGTGAAAACGAGGAGGAGGAAGAAGAAACCTCTCCCCCTCCAGCGGGGGAAGGAAAGAAAAGGGAGGCCGCCCCAACGGACTAGGCCGAAGGGTCCAAGAAGAGGAAGACCCCTCCGCCGGACTACCTCCCCGACGCCAAAGAGGACGAAGAGGAGTGGCCGGACAGGGCCAAGCGCCCGGCGAAATCGTAAGTTCGGATATCAGAGTAACTCATGACATTCCTTTGTTGCACAGCTTTCCCTAATGTCGAATATAATCATGCAGCCCGCCCCGGACCGGACTCGACGAGTCGTCGAGCGGCTCCCTGAATTCATCGGACGTGAACTCAGTTCCGCCCGCTGTCTCCCCCCGCACCACGGACGACGCCGAAGTGGCGTCGCGACGAGCTCCGGGGCAGGAGGAGGTGGTCCCGGAGGAGCCGCAAGGCAACCTCCCGGACTCCAGGAGTGAAGGGGACAAGGCCCCCCAGGGCTCCAAGTCCGGCTTTGAGCCGAACACCGCACCGGAATCTACAACAGTTCCGGTCTGCGGTAGGCGAACTCCTTCCAAGAGGAGTAAGCCTTCTGAGCCGGCAGCCTCCGTCCAACCGGAGGTGCCGGAGAATCTGCTGGAGGTGCTTGACGGCGCCTCCATCGACGAGGAGCACCGTACTATTATTAGTACGGTGATCCAGAAGGTTCAGTCCGCCAAGAGCGGACTGAGTGAAGCTTGCGCTAGCCTTCTAACAGGCTTCGAGGTAAGTAAAAAATATGTAAAGATATAACCACATAGACAGTAGCCCCTGATGCTCTGTTTGGCGTTCGGAACGAAAAGCCGAATAGAGGATCTATTAAATTTCGCAGGAGTCTAACAATAAAGAGTCAATATGCGTATGCAGGCTTCGCTGCTAGCCACCGCCGCACTGACTGCGGAGGTGGGTGCCCTGAAACAGGGCCTCGAGCGGACCGAGCAAGAGCTCGGCCTTGCCAAACGGCAGCTCGAGGAGAAAGAAGGTAAGAAATACCTTACAGAAAGAGTGCCTATAGAAAGGCTTGATTGCAAAAAATAACAGGATTGTACTGCTTATTGTAGGGGCCACGACTGAGGTGGCGACCCTCAAGCAGGCGCTGTCCGAGGCCGAAAAGAAAACGGCCGCGGAGTGCTCCGAGCGAGAGAAACTTGAGGGCCAGGTTGGCGAGGTGCAGCAGGAGCTTCAGGCTCTCATGAAAAAACATGAGAGTTTGGAGCTTGAGTCCAAGACGCAAGCGTCCGAGCTCGCGGCGGCCCTTGAGACTGCCAAGTCCGCCAAGGCCGAAGCCCAAAAGGCCCTCCAAGAGTTGGAGGAGATGAAAAAGATAGCGGCGGGTAAGGCATTCTTTATGCAAAGCAGAAGTATAAAAGTAAAGTACTTGTTACTTACCCGAATCCGGAGCTCTCCAGGGGCATTCGCAGATCTTCCCCGCAGCGTATCCGACGCCGCCGCATTCTACCGAGCCGAAGAGGGCAGCTCGATGGAGAAGGTGTTCTGGTCTCAGTACGCTGAGGCCGGACACCCCGTACCCTTAAGCGACCAGCTGAAACAGCTGGTCGAGCTCCACAAGGTGGCCGAACAAGCCATGAAGGGCTTCATAGTTCGGCTGTGGCCCAGAGAGGCCCTGCCTGGGAGCTACTTTGGGCTGGTGCGGCGACTGGTGGAGGCCTGTCCGAGGCTCGAGGTCATCAAGCGCTCTGTCTGCATCGAAGGTGCCCGTAGGGCCCTTGCCCGTGCAAAGGTGCACTGGGGTAAGCTGGACGGTGAGAAGCTTGTGAGGGACGGGCCGCCGCTGGGGAAGGAGCATTGCAAGCCCGAGAACTACTATAAGGATGTTCTTGCGGGTGCCCGCCTAGTGGCGGATGAATGTACCAAGGATGTAATTTTTGAATGAACTCGCTCGTGTTTATCCTGTGCGCTGAAAACTTGTTCATATGCGCTAAGCAATGCTTATTGAATTTAAAATATTACTTTCTGTGCGGCCGTTTATCAAAAATTGAGAGATGGCCAGTCGTCGGCTTCTGCCCCCGTGCCACTAGTGCTGGGGTGTTCGGGATAAACCTGAGCGGGTCCTTCGAGGGAGGCGCTCAGCACAACGAACCAGGCAATCGGACTATAATGCTTGAACACTCTCACTTAGCCATAGAACTCTATAATTTTAAATTTCGGCGAAGCCCCTAGTTCGGAAGACAGAGTTCGGGGCGCTATCCACGCCTTGGCCGGACAAAGCCAGCTCCTCGCTCAAAGCGGCATAAGCCTTTAGGGACTCGAAAAACCTCTCGAACAGCGACCGGTCTCTCGCCACATCATGACAGTCAGTTTTAGCTTTCTCCACTGAGGTGCTTAGCCCAGCTCAACCGGGGCACAATCGTAGTGGTTCTCCTAGTGCTATCTTAGCCGATATAGCGGAACGTAAGACACCAAAACATAGGAGCCGGGCAAACCCAACTATTGACCCAAATCATGATTCGGAGCCGATGCATATAGTGCTATAAGTTCGGGGTGCCGCACTTGTGAAAGTGTACAGACTTCTCACGTCATATTAATGGGTACTAAAGCCCCTGGCGTATTTTTCCGTACCACAGTGTATGGGTGCAACATGTCATAAACATATATATAAAAAGGTGATAATGCAAAAAAATAGACAGAAAGCTATGCATTGTTTATAGAGAGGCTATTTATCAAAGTCGAACGATACAAATAGTGCGGTAAGCAAAAGATATTGGACTATTTGGTATGTCCTGACCAGGGGCAGGCCGCGGAATTGTATTTAAAACAGGTATACCACTCGTAACAGAGACCACATGGGAGTTTCATAATGTGGCATGGTTTGTCTGCCTTCCTGGATCTTGCATCGTTTGTGCGGCAGTCGAATTGCCGAACAGGTCGTCCGAAGTATGGAGTCCTGAAAGTAAGAAAAAATAAATTAAAAAAAGAATCCGGCAGTCCCTTGTACGTTTTAAGCCGTATTTTGGGCATGCCGTTATTGTGCCCCTTCCCCTGTGCCCATGGTATTTCAAGCACTACTAGGAAAAGGCCTACTAATGGCGCACCAGTTTTGCCTACTAATGGCGCATCACTGGTGCGCCATTACTAGCACGCCACTAGTAATTTTTACTAATGGCGCACCACTGGTGCGCCATTAGTATCTAGTATACTAATGGCGCACCACTGGTATAGGCCACGGTGCGCCATTAGTATAGGCCACTGGTGCGCCATTATTATAGGCCACGGTGCGCCATTAGTATTTTTGAATTTTGAAGGCGGGAAAATAGTAGTGGCACACCGTCTAACCCCCACCGTGCGCCATTGCTATTTTTGAATTTTGAATTTGGATCTGGATCGTGATTTTTTTGCCCATTTTTTGCTAGTTTTTTTGCTAGTTTTTTGGCACGATATTATTTCAAATTTTGTTCCTGTTTTTGGATCTTGTACGTTCTTTTGCCGTGTTCTTTTGCCGGAGAGGAGTTCGCCGGAGAGGAGGAGGAGGTCACCGGAGAGGCGCTCACCTACATCGCCGGAGAGGAGGAGGAGGTCGCCGGAGAGGAGTTCACCGAAGCATCGGAGAGGAGGAAGGAGAAACCATGAGGGAATGGGAGGAGAGGAGGGAGGAGGAGCTCACCAGAGAGGAGGGAGGAGAAACCGTGAGGGGAGGGGAGGGGAGGGGAGGAGAGGAGGGAGGAGGAAGTTCCCGGAGAGGAGGAGGTCGCCGGAGAGGAGGAGGAGGTCGCCGGAGAGGAGAAGGAGGTCGCCGGAGAGGAGGAGGGTAGTATGGTGGAGGTGAGAAGGGAAGATGGAGTGGAGGAGAGGAGAAGATGGAGTGGAGGAGAGGAGAGGAGGAGATGGAGTGGAGGAGAGGTGGAGTGGAGGAGGTGCGCCCAGCCATATATACGACATAGTAATGGCGCACTGTGGGCAGGTGCGCCATTACTAACTTTTTTTTTATTTTTTTGATTTATTTTGAATTTTGAAGGCGGGAAGATACTAATGGCGCACCATGGGCAGGTGCGCCATTAGTAAATTTTTTTTATTTATTTTGACTTATTTTGAATTTTGAAGGCGGGAAGATACTAATGGCGCACCATGGGCAGGTGGGCCATTAGTAAATTTTTTTTTATTTTGTTGACTTATTTTGAATTTTGAAGGCGGGAAGATACTAATGGCGCACCATGGGCAGGTGCGCCATTAGTAAGTTTGAATTTTTTTGAATTTTTTTGCCTCTCCAGATCTTAAAAGCCCCGTATCTTTTTTCTGTTAGGTTTTTGAGGATTTTGAAAATTTGTAACGGGGTTCCCCCAGTTAAATTTGGATGTAACTTTTCGAGTAGATGATTTTTCATATAAAAAACTTTTTCATCCGAGTTCGTACGCAAAAGTTATGCCCATTTTACAAATTCTCGAGAGATTTTGCAAATAAAGTCGAAATTCATATTTGTAAATTTTCACAACAACTAGACCACATATCACATAGGAAACTTATTTTCTTTTATTTTTTGATATTTCCATCATTTTTGTTTATTTTTTTTAAAACTGAAAAGGCGGTCCAAGGGGGGGGTGCATTCGGTGGAAGTGGTGGCCAAGTTACTAATGGCGCACCGTGGGGGTGGTGCGCCATTACTAGTTCAACTAGAACTAGTAATG
>NW_024114635.1:0-12898 GCF_003073215.2 Triticum urartu | reverse complement strand
TGAGGGAAATTTGCTACTGTCCTACAAACCTGTGCACTTGCAGGCCCAACAACGTCTACAAGAAGAAGGTTGTGTAGTAGACATCAAGCTCTTTTCTGGCGCCGTTGCCGGGGAGGCTAGGTAAGTGAAGGTATATCTTTAGATCTTGCAATTGAATCTTTTTGTTTCTTGTTTTAGCACTAGTCTAGTTTATAAAAGAAAACTATACAAAAATGGAATTGAGTTTGTCTCATACGCTTCACCTTTTTAATATCTTTCGTAAGTATAATGGAAAGGATAATTGTGCTCAAGTGCTAGAAGAAGAAATCTCTAAAATGTTTGGCACAAAATCCTTGGATGATGAGCATGATTGCAATGTTGTTAGTATGAATTCCTTAAATATCCATGATGCTAATGATATGCAAAGCCACAAGCTTGGGGAAGCTATGTTTGATGAAGATGATATTTTTTGTCCCCCAAGCTTTGATGAGCAAATTTACTATGATGAAAGCATGCCTCCTATCTATGATGATTATTGTGATGACACATATGCTTTAAAGAATAATGATAACCATGAAACTTGTCATCTTGATCTTAATTCTCAATCATATGATAGTTATTTTGTTGAGTTTGCTCCCACTATTATTCATGAGAAGAATTTTGCTTGTGTGGAGAGTAATAAAATTTCTATGCAAGTAGATCATGAAAATAATGCTTTAGTTGATGGTTATATTGTTGAATTCATTCATGATGCTACTGAAAATTATTATGAGGGAGGAATATATGCTTGTAGGAATTGCAATAATATCAAGTTTCGTCTCTATGTGCTTAAAATCTTGAAGTTGTGCTTGTTTTACCTTCCTATGCAAGTTGATTCTTGTTCCCATAAGTTTTTTGCTCAAAAAATCCCTATGCATAGGAAGTGGACTAGACTTAAATGTTCTAGTCATATTCTTCATGATGCTCTCTTTATGTTTCAATTCCTATGTTTTATGTGAGCATCATTGAAATCATCATGCCTAGCTAGGGGCGTTAAACGATAGCGCTTGTTGGGAGGCAACCCAATTTTATTTTAGTTTCTTACTTTTTGGTTCTGTTTAGGAATAAATAATCCATCTATCTTCTGTTTAGATGTGGTTTTGTGTTTTAATTAGTGGTTATGCCAAGTAGAAACTTTGGGAAGACTTGGGTGAAGTCTTTATGATCATGCTGTAAAAAAACAGAAACTTTAGCGCTCACAAGATTAGCTAGAACCTTTTACTGGAGAGTGCTATTTAGTTGATTCTTTTTGCAGATGATTACTAGACAAATTACTCAGGTCTACCAATTTATTTTAGAATTTTTTGAGTTTCATAAGTTTGCGTTAGTTACAGATTACTACAGACTGTTCTATTTTTGACAGATTCTGTTCTTCATGTGTTGTTTGCTTATTTTGATGAATCTATGGCTAGTAAAATAGTGTATAAACCATAGAGAAGTTGGAATACAGTAGGTTTAAAACCAATATAAATAAAGAATGAGTTCATTACAGTACCATGAAGTAGTGTTTTGTTTTCTTTGGCTAATGGAGCTTACGAGTTCTTTGTTAAGTTTTGTGTTGTGAAGTTTTCAAGTTTTGGGTAAAGATTTGATGGACTACGGAATAAGGAGTGGCAAGAGCCTAATCTTGGGGATGCCCAAGGCACCCCAAGGTAATATTCAAGGATAATCAAGCGTCTAAGCTTGGGGATGCTCGGGAGGCATCCCCTCTTTCGTCTTTGTTCATCGGTAACTTTACTTGGAGCTATATTTTTATTCACCACATGATATGTGTTTTGCTTGGAGCGTCATGTCATTTTATTTTCTTTAGCTTTTCTTGATGTTTGAATAAAGTACCAAGATCTAAAATTATTAAATGGGAGAGTATTCACATAGTTGTATAATTATTCAACTACTCATTGATCTTCACTTATATCTTTCGGAGTAGTTTGTTGTTTGCTCTAGTGCTTCACTTATATCATTTAGAGCACAATGGTGGTTTTATTTTGAAGAAATAGATGAACTCTCATGCTTCACTTATATTATTTTGAGAGTCTTAAATAGCATGGTAATGTGCTTAAAAATCTTAATATGCTAGGTATTCAAGAATAGTAAAACTTTCTTATGAGTGTGTTGAATGCTATGAGAAGTTTGATGCTTGATAATTGTTTTGAGATATGAAGATGGTAATATTAAAGTCGTGCTAGTTGAGTAGTTGTGAATTTGAGAGATACTTGTGTTAAAGTTCGTGATTCCCATAGCATGCACGTATGGTGAACCGTTATGTGATGAAGTCGGAGCATGGTTTATTTATTGATTGTCTTCCTTATGAGTGGCGGTCGGGGATGAGCGATGGTCTCTTCCTACAAATCTATCCCCCTAGGAGCATGCGCGTAATACTTTGCTTTGATAACTTGTAGATTTTTGCAATAAGTATATGAGTTCTTTATGACTAATGTTGAGTCCATGGATTATACGCACTCTTCCCATTCTTCCACCATTGCTAGCCTCTCTAATACCGCGCACCTTTCGCCGGTATCATACACCCACCATATACCTTCCTCAAAACAGCCACCATACCTACCTATCATGGCATTTCCATAGCCATTCCGAGATATATTGCCATGCAACTTTCCACCGTTCCGTTTATTATGACACTTTCCATCATTGTCATATTGCTAGCATGATCATGTAGTTGACATAGTATTCGTGGCAAAGCCACCATTCATAATTCTTTCATACATGTCACTCTTGATTCATTGCACATCCCGGTACACCGCCGGAGGCATTCAGATAGAGTCATATCTTGTTCTAAGTATTGAGTTGTAATTGTTGAGTTGTAAGAAAAATAAAAGTGTGATGATCATCATTTTTAGAGCATTGTCCCAAGTGAGGAAAGGATGATGGAGATTATGATTCCCCCATAAGTCGGGATGAGACTCTGGACGAAAAATAAAAAAGAAAAAAAAGAGGCCATAAAAAAAGAGAAAAGGCCCAAATAAAAAAAATAAAAAAATGAGAGAAAAAGAGAGAGGGGGCAATGCTACTATCCTTTTACCACACTTGTGCTTCAAAGTAGCACCATGATCTTCATGACAGAGGGTCTCCTATGTTGTCACTTTCATATACTAGTGGGAATTTTACATTATAGAACTTGGCTTGTATATTCCAATGATGGGCTTCCTCAAAATGCCCTAGGTCTTCGTGAGCAAGCAAGTTGGATGCACACCCACTTAGTTTCTTTTGTTGAGCTTTCGTATACTTATAGCTCTAGTGCATCCGCTCCATGGCAATCCCTACTCACTCACATTGATATCTATTGATGGGCATCTCCATAGCCCGTTGATATGCCTAGTTGATGTGAGACTATCTTCTCCTTTTTGTCTTCTCCACAACCACCATTTTATTTCACCTATAGTGCTATGTCCATGGCTCACGCTCATGTATTGCGTGAAGATTGAAAAAGTTTTGAGAATGTTAAAGTATGAAACAATTGCTTGGCTTGTCATCGGGGTTGTGCATGATTTAAATACTTTGTGTGGTGAAGATAGAGCATATCCAGACTATATGATTTTGTAGGGATAACTTTCTTTGGCCATGTTATTTTGAGAAGACATAATTGCTTTGTTAGTATGCTTGCAGTATTATTATTTTTATGTCAATATGAACTTTTGTCTTGAATCTTTCGGATCTGAATATTCATATCACAATTAAGAAGAATTACATTGAAATTATGCCAACTAGCATTCCACGTCAAAAATTCTCTTTTTTATCATTTACCTACTCGAGGAAGAGCAGGAATAAAGCTTGGGGATGCTTGATACGTCTCCAACGTATCTATAATTTTTTATTGCTCCATGCTATATTATCTACTGTTTTAGGCAATATTGGGCTTTATTATCCACTTTTATATTATTTTTGGGACTAACCTATTAACCGGAGGCCCGGCCCAGATTTGCTGTTTTATGCCTATTTCAGTGTTTCGAAGAAACGGAATATCAAACGGAGTCCAAACAGAAAAATCCTTTTTGGAACGTGATTTTCTTCCCGATTATGACCCAGGGAACTTGGAGTGCACGTTAGAAGATACGGGAGCTGCCCACGAGGGTGGGGGCGTGCCCACCCCCTGGGGCGCGGTCCCTGCCTCGTGGGGCCCCCGTGGCTCCCCCGCGTACCTCTTTTACCCATATATACCGTCGTACCCTAAAACTTCCAGAACAGAAGATAGATCGGGGTTCCGCCACCGCAAGCCTCTGTAGCCACCAAAAACCTCTCGGGACCCTGTTCCGGCACCCGGTCGGAGGGGGGAACCCTCACCGGTGGCCATCTTCATCATCCCAGCGCTCTCCATAACGAGGAGGGAGTAGTTCACCCTCGGGGCTGAGGGTATGTACCATTAGCTATGTGTTTGATCTCTCTCTCTCTCTCTCGTGTTCTTGATTTGGCACGATCTTGATGTATCGCGAGCTTTGCTATTATAGTTGGATCTTATGTTTCTTCTCCCCCTCTTCTCTCTTGTAATGGATTGAGTTTCCCCTTTGAAGTTATCTTATCGGATTGAGTCTTTAAAGATTTGAGAACACTTGATGTATGTCTTGCCGTGCGTATCTGTGGTGACAATGGGATATCACGTGCCACTTGATGTATGTTTTGGTGATATGTATATTATCAACTCGTTCTGTCTTGACTTTCGGAAACCTGAATACTTCACTCTATCGTATAGATCGCGTAAAGTTACAGCGATTTTGCGACAACTATTGTGCGCGAAGCTGAGGCGCATTCGTACCACGGGTGCAAGAGAGCTTTTCGGGCATCCAGCATTTTGTGGACAGATGTCGATGGATACTCGAGTATATTATTCAATCTCTAAGTAGAGGTCAGAATTGTGGAGAGGCATCGAAGTATGGGTAATAAAGATTCGGGATGCATATGAATATCGCGTTCCAATTATTTGAGGGTCTTACATATGGGGCTTTTGTCATAGGTTCCAGCAGCACACATAATCGTTGACACGATTGGCCGTTCTCTGGTACAGCATATAGTTGCGACGCCGATGCTCTTGTGAGTAGTCACTCAACAACTCTTTTTTATGGTTGTTGTCTTGCGAGAGACACTGAGGTATGCGTTCATACGAGAGGCAGAGCGCGCGGCAAGAGATTATGTGTAGCCTAAGCTAGTTGGTTAATTGCTAGGTTATCAGGTGGTGTGTCGAAGTAAATACGTGAGAATACTGTTGGGAAACTGTTGGAGTTACTTTCCAAAAGATAACTTCCTTTTCTTTCTGGAAATATGTGATGTTTCGGTCTCGATGGGACAGGGGAGAGTGGTTGTATCGGAACGCTCTCGGAATGCGTTGACGCAATGTAGGAAGTCGTTGGTACGTTCACGATCGAACGTCAGTATGAACTATGGAGCGACTCTCCGGGTGTTGGAGTACGTCCAGTCGATGAGTTCGGATGGCCGATGAGAAGTTTGTTCGCGAGGTGTCGTCTGAACGACGGCGTGGTGTTATCGTCAGAACAGCGATTAGGGCAGCTTCGGTCCATAAACTTTTGTCAAACGTGATATACAGAGAAATGGGGGTGGGGGAACTGACACGGAATGGATGATACGTGGATCACTTGTGTGTCCTAGGGTGCTCTACTCTATAAAAGGACCAAGGGGAGGTGCGGCAAGGTCCAGAGATCTACTCCTTGGGAGTAGGTTCCCCCAACTAGGTTGGAATAGTTGCGAGGGGAAACGAGAAGGAGGGGCGGGGACTCTTGTTTAAAGGTATGCGAGAGGAAGCGGAGGGCGCGCAGCGCATGTATGGATGCTTCTTTTTCCACTAGGCCATCATGGCTCGTGTTAATCCCGAGGGGTTGGTAACTTTCCGTAACTAGTCTGTGGTTTTTGCTCTCTCTCGTAAAAATCCCGATTTCACCGATCGATATCAAGCATAGGCTTTCATTAATCTTTAATTCTTGACCATTTCGAGACCCATGTCGTGATCAATGGGACTCGGGACGAACCTTCGGTATATAGATGGCAACCATATATCGGATGTTCGTAACTTAATGGCGTGTGGACCTACGGTTTGGAAACTGTGACATGAGATTGACACGTCTCGGTAGACTAGTAAGACGAACATGGGAGAGAATTGGCGTGCACAGTTGAGAGAGATAAGTTGAGGTCGTGACTGAGATGTTAATGGGGGGTGTGACGTAGACGGACATACATATTGTGGGAGTCGATTGGTTCACTGCTCGTGGGGCCCTCGTGGTTGCCTCTGGTAACGTTTTACCTCTATTAGGAGGAAATTCATCGTCGAGGGTCCGCTTAAAAATTCCCACAAGAACAGAAGTATAGTGATATGGCGGGCAAAGTGTGTTATCTGGGTCTCCGTAATACCTGCTATCTGTAACTTAGTTCGTTTGCGAATAGCTCTTGCAAGGGTGTAGTCGTACAAGATAGCTTATCGGGGAGATGGGTCCGCGCAGGCACTCCGGTACGCGAAGGGGGGGAACGGTGACACGTAGTGCGATCTTGCTTCATCCCACCTCATGAGCGCCGTTCTTCGGCGAGTAAACCAGGGAGATGGGAGTAAGTTATATCACCCTCGAGCATGAGGTATGGTACATATTTGAGAGTATGATGTCTGACTCATGTTCTGTCTCTTCTCTCTCGTGTTCATTGATGTTAGGCATGATACTTGATAAAGTAGTCAAGGGAAACGAGCTTTGCTATTATAGTTGGATCTTATAGTTCCTCATCAACAAACGTATATTGCAATCATTCATTGTAAAATGATTGAGATTGAGTTTCGTCTTTTGAGTTATCTAAGTCGGTATTTGTGAAGTTGCGATTTTATTTCTCTATCGATATTAAAAGTGATTTGTAATGATCCTCTGATGCTTGATGCTCCTGCGGCGCGTATCTAGTGTAGACAATAAGATACTGGTTCCGAGCTCAGGGTGTCAGGCAACCTAGTGCACCGGTTGTCTATGTATTTCAAGTCACAACACTTGTGATGTATTCTTGTTGATAGTGTGGCACTTGATTATGTTTTGGTGATCAACTTGCGGGTTCCGCCCATGAACCTATGCATAAGGGTTGGCACACGTTTTCGTCGTGATTCTCCGGTAGAACTTTGGGGCACTCTTTGAGGTTCTATGTGTTGGTTTGAATAGATGAATTGAGATTGTGTGATGCATATCGTATAATCATGCCCATGGATACTTGAGGTGACATTGGAGTATCTAGGTGACATTAGGGTTTTGGTTGATTTGTGTCTTAAGGTGTTATTCTAGTACGAACTCTAGGGCTGTTTGTGACACTTATAGGAATAGCCCAATGGATTGATTGGAAATAATAACTTTGAGGTGGTTTCGTACCCTACCATAATCTCTTCGTTTGTTCTCCACTATTAGTGACTTTGGAGTGACTCTTTGTTGCATGTTGAGGGATAGTTATGTGATCCAATTATGTTATCATTGTCGAGAGGACTTGCACTAGTGAAAGTATGAACCCTAGGCCTTGTTTCCTATCATTGCAATACCGTTTATGCTCAATTTTACCCCTTGCTAGCTTGCTGTTTTTATATTTTCAGTTTACAAGAACCTATATCTACCATCCATATTGCACTTGTATCACCATCTCTTCACCGAATTAGTGCACCTATACAATTTACAATTGTATTGGGTGTGTTGGGGACACAAGAGACTCTTTGCTATTTGGTTGCAGGGTTGCTTGAGAGAGACCATCTTCATCCTACGCCTCCCATGGATTGATAAACCTTAGGTCATCCACTTGAGGGAAATTTGCTACTGTCCTACAAACCTGTGCACTTGCAGGCCCAACAACGTCTACAAGAAGAAGGTTGTGTAGTAGACATCATGTACAACCCCGCCCTGACACGTGGCTTGCACGACAGGGCTAGATGAGGTGTGTCTGGGCACCCGTGAGCCAGCGCGGGACTCACGAGGCCCTACCTCAAGGCGGGTTGCACCTGGTCTTGACTCTTGACGACTGTGGTGGTCTTGCAAGGTAGTTAGGAAACCTGCGCCGGACGAATCTCTTGAGGCGATCACATGAGAAGGTCAGACACCAACGACCCAGGAGGTGACGTGAACGAGGCCAGCCCACCAGACATAGTTCAGCCGTTGGATTTATCGACGCTGCAGGGACGGACCCGAGCACAGATGGCGTGCCCAGTCTTCTGATACGTCTCCAACGTATCTATAATTTTTGATTGCTCCATGCTATATTATCTACTATTTTGGACTATATTGGGCTTTATTTTCCACTTTTATATTAGTTTTGGGACTAACCTATTAACCGGAGGCCCAGCCCAGAATTGCTGTTTTTTGCCTATTTCAGTGTTTCGAAGAAACGGAATATCAAACGGAGTCAAAACGGAATGAAACCTTCGGGAACGTGATTTTCTCACCCAACGTGATCCAGGAGACTTGGACCCTACTCCAAGAAGTAACAATGGCGGTCACGAGGGTGGGGGGCGCCCCCCTAGGGCGCCCACCCTTCCTCGTGGGCCCCTTGTTGCTCCACCGACGTAGTCCTTCCTCTTATATATACCTACATACCCCCAAACGATCAGATACAGAGCGAAAAACCTAATTCCACCGCCGCAACTTTCTGTATCCACGAGATCCCATCTTGGGCCTGTTCCGGAGCTCCGCCGGAGAGGGCCGTCATCACGGAGGGCTTCTACATCATCATAGCCTCTCCGATGAAGTGTGAGTAGTTTACCTCAGACCTTCAGGTCCATAGTTATTAGCTAGATGGCTTCTTCTCTCTTTTTGGATCTCAATACAATGTTCTCCCCCTCTCTCGTGGAGATCTATTCGATGTAATCTTCTTTTTGCGGTGTGTTTGTTGAGACCGATGAATTGTGGGTTTATGATCAAGTCTATCTATGAATAATATTTAAATCTTCTCTGAATTCTTTTATGTATGATTGGTTATCTTTGCAAGTCTCTTCGAATTATCTGTTTGGTTTGGCCTACTAGATTGGTTTTTCTTGCCATGGGATAACTGCTTAGCTTTGGGTTCGATCTTGCGGTGTACTTTCCCAGTGACAGAAGGGGCAGCAAGGCACGTATTGTATCGTTGCCATCGAGGATAACAAGATGGGGTTTATTTCATATTGCATGAATTTATTTCTCTACATCATGTCATCTTGCTTAAGGCGTTGCTCTGTTTTTAACTTAGTACTCTAGATGCATGCTGGATAGCGGTCGATGAGTGGTGTAATAGTAGTAGATGCAGGCAGGAGTCGGTCTACTTGTCTCGGACGTGATGCCTATATACATGATCATACCTAGATATTCTCATAACTATGCTCAATTCTGTCAATTGCTCAACAGTAATTTGTTCACTCACCGTAGAATACTTATGCTCTTGAGAGAAGCCACTAGTGAAACCTATGGCCCCTGGATCTATTCTCATCATATCAATCTCTATCGCTTTAATCTTGCTTTGCTTTTTTACTTTGCCTTTTAATTTTCACTTTGCATCTCTATATCAAAAATACCAAAAATATTATCTATCATCTCTATCAGATCACACTCTCGTAAGTGACCGTGAAGGGATTGACAACCCCTAATCGTGGTGGTTGCGTTGAGCTATTGTTTTTGTGTAGGTACGAGGGACTTGCGTGTAGCCTCCTACTTGATTGATACCTTGGTTCTCAAAAACTGAGGGAAATACTTATGCTACTCAGCTGCATCATCCTTTCCTCTTCGGGGAAATCCAATGCAAGCTCAAGAGGTAGCAAGAAGAATTTCTGGCGCCGTTGCCGGGGAGTCTGCACAAAAGTCAACATACCAAGTACCCATCACAATCCCTATCTCCCGCATTACATTAGTTGCCATTTGCCTCTCGTTTTCCTCTCCCCCACTTCACCCTTGCCGTTTTATTTGCCCTCTCTCTCCCAATCTCCTTCTCCTTCTTCTTTTCCGTTTGCCTTTTTCTCGCTTGCCTTTTGTTTGCTCGTGTGTTGGATTGCTTGCTTGTCGCGATGGCTCAAGATACTACCAAATTGTGTGACTTCACCAATACAAATAATAATGATTTCCTTAGCACTTCGATTGCTCCTCTTGCCAATACTGAATCTTGTGAAATCAATACTGCTTTGTTGAATCTTGTTATGAAAGATCAATTCACCGGCCTTCCTAGTGAAGATGCCGCTACTCATCTTAATAGCTTCGTTGATTTATGTGATATGCAAAAGAAGAAAGATCTTGATAATGTTGTTGTTAAATTGAAGCTATTTCCTTTTTCTCTTAGAGATCGTGCTAAAGCTTGGTTTTTGTCTTTGCCTAAAAATAGTATTGATTCTTGGAACAAGTGCAAAGATGCTTTTATCTCTAAGTATTTTCCTCCCACTAAGATCATCTCTCTTAGAAACGATATTATGAATTTTAAGCAACTTGATCATGAACATGTTGCACAAGCTTGGGAGAGAATGAAATTAATGATATGTAATTGCCCTACTCATGGTTTGAACTTGTGGATGATTATACAACTTTTTTATGCCGGATTGAATTTTGCTTCCAGAAATCTTTTAGATTCGGCGCGGGAGGCACTTTTATGGAAATCACTTTAGGAGATGCTACTAAACTCCTAGATAATATTATGGTTAATTATTCTCAATGGCACACTGAAAGATCCACTAATAAAAGGTGCATCCGATAGAATAAATCAATGTGTTGAGTGGAAAGATGGATGAACTTATGAAATTATTTGCTACTAAGAGTGTTTCTTCTGATCCTAATGATATGCCTTTGTCTACTTTGATTGAGAATAATAATGAATCTATGGATGTGAATTTTTTGGTAGGAATAATTTTGGTAACAACGCGTATAGAGGGAATTTTAATCCTAGGCCTTATCCTAGTAATCCTTCTAATAATTATGGAAATTCCTACAACAAATCTTATGGAAATTTTAATAAGATGCCCTCTAAATTTGAGAATAGTGTTAAAGAGTTTATGAATTCACAAAACAATTTTAATGCTTTGCTTGAAGAGAAATTGCTTAAAGTTGATGACTTGGCTAGGAACGTTGATATAATTTCTCTTGAGGTTGATTCTTTAAAGCTTAGATCTATTCCTCCTAAGCATGATATCAATGAGTCTCTCAAAGCCATGAGAATTTCCATTGATGAGTGCTTCCAAAGATGCTTTTATTAAAGCGTGTTCTTCCAATTCCTATGAAAATCAAGATGAAGATCTAAAAGTTTTTGATGTGTCCACTATCAAATCTTTGTTTTGCAATATGGATCTTGATGAAACTGAATATGATCTTCCTTTACCTAGAAGGCGTTCCAAAAATTCGTAGTATTTAGATCTTGATGATGAAATTAATGAAAGTGGGATTGAAAGAAATAAAACCCTAGATGTTGCTAAACCCACTATATTGGATTTCAAGGAATTTAATTATGAAAGTTGCTCTTTAATTGATTGTATTTCCTTGTCTCAATCCTTGCTAAATTCTACTCATTCTCATAGTCAAAAGAAAGCCTTTACCAAACATATCGTTGATGCCTTGACGCAATCTTATGAAGAAAAACTTGAGTTGAAAGTTTCTATCCCTAGAAAACTCTATGATGAGTGGGAACCTACTATTAAAATTAAAATTAAAGATCATAAGTTTTATGCTTTGTGTGATTTGGGTGCTAGTGTCTCCAGTATCCCCAAAACTTTGTGTGATTTGCTAGACTTCCGTGATTTTGATGATTGCTCTCTAAACTTGCATCTTGCGAATTCCACTATTAAGAAACCTATGGGAATAATTAATGAAGTTCTTATTGTTGAAAATAGGAATTATGTGCCCGTAGATTTTATCGTTCTTGATATAGATTGCAATCATTCTTGCCCTATTATTCTTGGTAGACCTTTCCTTAGAACGGTTGGTGCGATTATTGATATGAAGGAAGGGAATATTAGATTTCAATTTCCATTAAAAAAGGCATGGAACACTTTCCTAGAAAGAAAATAAGATTGCCATATGAAACTATCATGAGAGCCACTTATGGATTGCCTACCAAAGCTACCAATACCTAGATCTATCCTCGCTTTTATGCCTAGCTAGGGGCGTTAAACGATAGCGCTTGTTGGGAGGCAACCCAATTTTATTTTTAGTTTTTTCTTTTTTCTTTTTTTAGGAATAAATAACCCATCTACCTTCTGTTTGGATGTGGTTTTGTGTTTTAATTTGTGTTTGTGCCAAGTTAGACCTATAGGATCTTATTGGATGATAGTTATTTGATCTTGCTGTAATTTCCAGAAACTTTGCGTTTAGTGGCTGAATTGTTAAAAATCACAAGAACGTGATAAAATACTGATTCCAATTGCTGCTGATCAATAAACAAATTGTCTATGTCGTCCAATTTTGGTAGATGTTTTGGAGTTCCAGAAGTTTGCGTTAGTTACAGATTACTACAGACTGTTCCGTTTTTGACAGATTCTGTTTTTCGTGTGTTGTTTGCTTATTTTAATGAATCTATGGCTAGTAAAATAGTTTACAATCCATAGAGAATTTGGAATACCGTAGGTTTAATACCAATATAAATAAATAATGAGTTCATTACAGTACCTTGAAGTGGTCTTTTGTTTTCTTTCTCTAACGGAGCTCACGAGATTTCTATTGAGTTTTGTGTTGTGAAGTTTTCAAGTTTTGGGTGAATTCTTTTGATGGATTATGAAACAAGGAGTGGCAAGAGCCTAAGCTTGGGGATGCCCATGGCACCCCCAAGATAATCTAAGGACACCAAAAAGTCAAAGCTTGGGGATGCCCCGGAAGGCATCCCCTCTTTCGTCTACTTCCATCGGTAATTTACTTGGAGCTATATTTTTATTCACCACATGATATGTGTTTTGCTTGGAGCGTCTTGTATTATTTGT
>NW_024114634.1:0-9664 GCF_003073215.2 Triticum urartu | reverse complement strand
AATTGTGGAAAGAATGAAATGTGATATGTTATATATATGTCATTTAACTTTCAGATTATAAAATGCAATATTTGCATAGCGAAAATGGGAAAACATATTTCACATTTGTGTCACATGAGTAATATAATTATTAATTTGTTATGTTTCGTATTCTGGATAGAATGAAATATTATACATAATTTCACATGTATAGAATCACATATTGTTCCTATTTTGTGTGTAATGAAATATGAGATGTTGTAACTATCAATGTTTATGTGAAATCAAAGAATTGTGGGGCCAATATAATATGAGGTCAGTTTTATAGTATGAAATGAAATAATTAACAAATAGGACATTTCACATGTATAAATGGCATATGATATGTCCTCGTTGGTAGTACTGAAAGATGTAGTGTAATATATATCATATTGCACATGTATAGATTCACATTATGTACAATATACAATTGTGGAAAGAATGAAATGTGATATGTTATATATATGTCATTTAACTTTCAGATTATAAAATGCAATATTTGCATAGAGAAAATGGGAAAACATATTTCACATTTGTGTCCATGAGTAATATAATTATTAATTTGTTATGTTTCGTATTATGGATAGAATGAAATATTATACATTGTATTTATCACACTTCAATATCATTATATGAAATTAAATAATTGTGGAGTCAATGAAATATGAGCTGTTAAAATTATGACTTTTTACTTGTATAGTGAGAACTAAAATACTGAAATGTTACACGTTCTAACTATAACAATTCAATATGTTTATGTGAAATCCAACTATTGTGGTGACAATATAATATGAGATCAGTTATATCGTATGAAATGAAAAAATTGAATATCAAATATCATATTTCAGCTGTATAGTATGCATTTAGTGATGTCCAAATGTTTCACATTCATATTTCCTCATGTGACTACACGGTGCTAACATGCTTAATTAACAAATACGACATTTGACATGTATACAATGACATATGATATGTCATCGTTGGTATTACTGATATGTTCTTGATATTGCATTTCAGTTTGATAAATATTGATTGGCTATTTGGAAAGAGTGAAATGTGGATAGAATGAAATGTGATATGTTTTTAAAGCTTCACATTTGATGAAATATTTATCAATTGAAAAAACAGGTATATATGATATTTGCAATAATTTGTAATGAAGTTAATGTTTCATGTTTGAGAGACCAAAACATAATACATAAAACCAAAAATCTGTAAATAATATATATCATATTTCACTATTTCATCCATAGTGTAATGTGTGATGGAAAATTGAAATGGAAGATATGACTGAACTTATTGTATTTCACTATTTTACCTGTATAGAATCACATATTGTTCCTATCTTGTGTGTAATGAAATATGAGATGTTGTAACTATCAAATTTCATTATCATAATATGTTCACATTTCATTATGTACAAATATGGAAAGAATGAAATGTGATATTTTCTATGTAAGTCATTTAACTTTCATAAAATGCAATATTTGCAGAGCAAATATGGAAAAACATATTTCACATTTGTCTCACATGAGTAATATAATTATTAATTTGGTAAGTTTCCTATTGTGGATAGAATGAAATATTAGACATCGTAGTTATCACAATTCAATATCATTATAAATTTAATAATTATGTAATGAATGAAATATGTGCTGTTATAAATATGAATTTTCACGTCTATTTGGAAAGATTTAAATGTGGATAGAATGAAATGTGATATGGTCTTGAAAGCTTCAAACTTGATGAAATATTTTTCAATTGAAAAAACTGGTATATGTTATATTTGCAATAATTTGTACTGATGTTAATGTTTCATATTTGACAGACCTAAACAAAATAACATATAACATAAATAAAATTTATTGTAAATAATATATATCATATTTCACTATTTCACCGGTAAAAGAATCTATGATGGAAAAATGAAATGGAAGATATGACTGAACTTATCCTATTTCAGTATTTCACATGTATAGAATCACATATTGTTTCTATTTTGTCTGTAATGAAATATGAGGTGGTTTAACAATCAAATATCAGTATCATAATAAGTTGACATTTCATTATGTACAATAGTGGAAAGAATGAAATGGGATATGTTCTATATATGTCATTTCGTTTTCAAAATATAAAATCCAATATTTGCATAGAAAAAATAAACATATTTCACATTTGTGTCACATGAGTACAATATTCATTAATTTGGTAAGTTTCCTATTGTGGATAGAATAAAATATTAGACATTGTTATTATCACACTTCAATATCATTATATGAAATTAAATAATTGTGCAATGAATGAAATCTGCGCTGTTATAAATAGGACTTTTCAATTGTATAGTTATAAATGAAATAATGAAATGTTACACGTTGTAATTATAACAATTCAATCTGTTTATGTGAAATCCAACAATTGTTGGGACAATATAATATTAGATCAGTTTTATAGTATGAAATGAAATAATGAACAAATATGACAATTGACATGTATACAATGACATATGATATATCCTCGTTAGTAGTACTGAAACATGTAGTGTATTATATATCGTATTGCACATGTATAGATTCACATTATGTACAATATATATCATATGTTGTCTAAGATATATCATATTTCAGGTGTATAAAATGACATATGGTTCCTATTTGTGTGAAAAATGAAATATGATACTGAACAGTAGTGATAGTAGTGAAATTTGATATGTAATTTATATTGGATTTCACTATCATAAATATTGATTGGCTATTTGAAAAGGGTGAAATGTGGATAGAATGAAATGTGATATGTTTTTAAAGCTTCACATGTGATGAAATATTTTTGATTGAAAAAACAGGTATATAAGATATTTGCACTAATTTGTAGTGATGTTCATGTTTCATGTTTGACAGACCTGAACAAAAAAACATTTTACATAAAACAAAAATTTAGTAAATAATATATATCATATTTAAATAATTCACTGCTAATAGAATGTATGATGTAGAAATGAAATGCAAGATATGACTGAACTTATCGTATTTCACTATTTCACATGTATAGAATCACATATTGTTCCTATTTTGTGTGTAATGAAATATGAGATGTTGTAACTATCAATGTTTATGTGAAATCCACCAATTGTGGGACAATATAATATGAGATCAGTTTTATAGTATGAAATGAAATAATTAACAAATAGGACATTTCACATGTATACAATGACATATGATATGTACTCGTTGGTAGTACTAAAACATGTAGTGTAATATATATCATAGTGCACATGTATAGATTCACATTATGTACAATATACAATTGTGGAAAGAATGAAATGTGATATGTTCTATATATGTCATTTAACTTCCAGATTATTAAATGCAATATTTGCATAGCGAAAATGGGAAAACATATTTCACATTTGTCATTTAATAATTGTGTCAAAATGTTTCACATTCATATTACCTCATGTGACTACACGGTGCTAACATGGTTAATTAACAAATACGACATTTGACATGTATACAATGACATATGATATGTCCTCGTTGGTATTACTGAAACATGTAGTTTAATATAATTCATATTGCACATGTATAGATTCACATATTGTTGTTGGTTGGTAGCAGTGAAATATGTTGTCTAAGATATATCATATTTCAGATGTATAAAATGACATATTGTTCGTATTGTGTGTATAATGGAATATAAATTTTGAACAGTAGTGGAAAGAATGAAATGTGATATGTTATTGATATTGCATTTCACTTTCGTAAATATTGATTGACTATTTGGAAATATTGAAATGTGGATATAATGAAATGTGATATGTTATTTAACGATTCACATGTGATGAAATAATTTTCAAATGAAAAAATAGTTATACATGTTTTTTGAAATAATTTGTACTGATATTAATGTTTCATGTTTGATAGAACTTAACCAAAAACATATTACATAAAACAAAAAAATGTAAAATTGAAATGGAATATATGACTGAACTTATTGTATTTTAGTACCCATCTTGTTGTGTTAGATAGGTTGCAATTTTTACCGTGGTACGATGTGCTACCGTTTAGTGAATGTAAAATAATATGTCTGTATGTTCTGCACTATTTACATTTCGTAATTAGTAGTTTGCAGTACTGTAATTAAAAAATATTAGTATATGTGAAATTAAAGCGACCTGATAAAGTGGAAAATTGCATTTTTACACAACAGCGAAGAGTTACATTTCGAAACGTAGTAGTGTGGCGTTGGCTAAAAATTGTATATTATGATATGTCAAATCAAAGGATGCGTGGTACTGTGAAAAGCAGGAACTGACCTCACAAGGATGCGTGGTACTGACGCATGTGAGTAAATGAGAAAGCTGACCCACTTGTTAGAATCCAATGACCAGTGGGGGATATAAGAGTGCGGAACGAACACACTCATTTCACAGAGCAAAATGTTGCAACCGGGTAATTCATCTGGATCTGCAAGCTCTAGGTCTTCTAGAAGGGTGTACAAGTCAGTTAGAGATGGTAGCTTGGATCCACCGGAGCTGAGGTGTGCTTGCAAGGTTGAGGCGAGGAAGATGATGTCTCGCACCACACAGAATCCAGATCGAGAGTACCTTTCATGTGGAAGCACTGTAAGTCTATTGTTCATCTTTACTGATTTTTGGATCTTGGCAGAAATCTAATTATCATCTCGCACCTAATATATTTAAGAGCAGCCAGGAAGATGTAGCATTTGGATTTGGAGAGATATATTAATGGAGTACGTTGAGGAAATGATGGATTATTGTGGAGTGCCAATTAAGGAGATGCTTGATGATGCAAATAGAAAGCTTGCTGATCAAGCTAGATTAATTAATTCCCTGAGGTTGAAGATTGAACAAGATTCTAGTGATAGAGAGCAGCAGCTGGGAGAGGTCATAGGATTCCTACAGGCAGTCGGCTCTGATACCAACTTGTGACGCCCCCGATTTAATCATACACTAATCATACACGCAAACGTGTACGATCAAGATCAGGGACTCATGGGAAGATATCACAACACAACTCTACAAGTAAAATAAGTCATACAAGCATCATATTACAAGCCAGGGGTCTCGAAGGCTCGAATACAAGAGCTCGGTCATAGACGAGTCAGCGGAAGCAACAATATCTGAGTACAGACATAAGTTAAACAAGTTGCCTTAAGAAGGCTAGCACAAACTGGGATACAGATCGAAAGAGGCGCAGGCCTCCTGCCTGGGATCCTCCTAAACTACTCCTGGTCGTCGTCAGCGGGCAGCACGTAGTAGTAGGCACCTCCGATGTAGTAGGAGTCGCCGTCGACGGTGGCGTCTGGCTCCTGGACTCCAGCATCTGGTTGTGACAACCAGAAAGAAAGGAAAGGGGGAAAAGGGGGAGAAAGCAGCCGTGAGTACTCATCCAAAGTACTCGCAAGCAAGGAGCTACACTACATATGCATGGGTATCAAATGGAGTAAGGGTATCATATGTGGACTGAACTGCAGAATGCCAGAATAAGAGGGGGATAACTAATCCTTTCGAAGACTACGCTTCTGGCAGCCTCCGTCTTGCAACATGTAGAAGAGAGTAGACTGAAGTCCTCCAAGTAGCATCGCATAGCATAATCCTAACCGATGATCCTCCCCTCGTCGCCATGTGAGAGAGCAATCACCGGTTGTATCTGGCACTTGGAAGGGTGTGTTTTATTAAGTATCCGGTTCTAGTTGTCATAAGGTCAAGGTACAACTCCAAGTCGTCCTGTTACCGAAGATCACGGCTATTCGAATAGATTAACTTCCCTGCAGGGGTGCACCACATAACCCAACACGCTCGATCCCATTTGGCCGGACACACTTTCCTGGGTCATGCCCGGCCTCGGAAGATCAACACGTCGCAGCCCCACCTAGACCAACAGAGAGGTCAGCACGCCGGTCTAAACCTAAGCGCCCAGGGGTCTGGGCCCATCGCCCTTAGCACACCTGCACGTTGCGTGGGCGGCCGGAAGCAGACCTAGCCTAGTGGCGTTCCAGTCCAATCCGGCGCGCGCCGCTCCGTCGCTGACGTCACGAAGGCTTCGGCTGATACCACGACGTCGAGTGCCCATAACTGTCCCCGCGTAGATGGTTAGTGCGTATAGGCCAGTAGCCAGACTCAGATCAAATACCAAGATCTCGTTAAACGTGTTAAGTATCTGCGAACGCCGACCAGGGCCAGGCCCACCTCTCTCCTAGGTGGTCGGAACCTGCCCTGTCGCTCCGCCTCAAAGTAACAGTCGGGGGCCGTCGGGATCCCAGGCCCACCTCTACCGGGATGGAGCCACCTGCCCCTTCAGCCCCCATCTCCGAACAGTATCATAAGTAATGTAACTGTGTAAAGTATTTAGTATATGCCCGTGATCACCTCCCGAAGTGATCACGGCCCAGTAGTATAGCATGGCAGACGGACAAGAGTGTAGGGCCACTGATGGAACACTAGCATCCTATACTAAGCAGTAGGATAGCAGGTAATGGTAACAACAGTAGTAGCAAGGACAGGCTATGCATCAGGATATGAATAACGAAAAGCAGTAACATGCTACCCTACTCTAATGCAAGCAGTATAGAGAGGAGTAGGCGATATCTGGTGATCAAAGGGGGGGCTTGCCTGGTTGCTCTGGGAAGAGAGAGAGGGGTCGTCAACACCGTAGTCGT
The DNA here is from genome assembly GCF_003073215.2 of Triticum urartu. Lineage (NCBI taxonomy): Eukaryota > Viridiplantae > Streptophyta > Magnoliopsida > Poales > Poaceae > Triticum > Triticum urartu. Next base: position 2,971 of record NW_024114634.1, on the reverse strand, counting down.
ACTGGGTAGCAGCGGCGTCGGTCTCGGTGTCTAGCGAGAGAAGAGGGGGAAGAAACAATAAATATAATGCAATCATATGCATAGAGATGCATGACATGACAAGTAACGGCGTCAGAGGTGCCCTAACGCGGTAGTAGGTGATACCGGTGAAGGGGGATGACATCCGGGAAAGTATTCCCGGTGTTTCGCGTTTTCGGACCGGTGAACCGGAGGGGGGAAAGTTGCGTGTTCGCTATGCTAGGAATGTGTGGTGGATAAACGGGTTGCGTATCCGGATTCGTCTCGTCATTCTGAGCAACTTTCATGTATAAAGTTTTTCCATCTGAGCTACGGTTTATTTTATATTAATTTTAAAAGATTTAATCATTTTTAGAATTTATTTAATTATTTAACTCTAACATTATCCAGAATAGTGTATGCTGACGTCAGCATGACGTCAGCAGTCAACGTTGACCGTTGACCTGGTCAACCTACTGTGTGGGTCCAGTGGGACCCACCTGTCATTCACTGTTTAGTTAATTATCAGTAGTTCACTAGGTTAATTAGTCATTAGGTTAATTATACTTAATTAGTTAAATTAATCATAGTTAATTAAATTAATTATTTAATTAATTAATTTTAATATTAATATTATTAATATATATATTTTTTTATCTCTCTTTTTTTTAACAGAAACGTTCTGTGGGGGCTAGGCCCCACACGTCATTGGCCCAGGGGGGCCTTGCGGGCGCTGGGTGCAGGCCGCGGGCGCCACCCGTTAACGGGCAAACTCGGGCGGCCGCCGCAGGCGCGCGCGCCAGCGCCGGCGAGGCGGGCTGGGCGCCGGCTGCAGGCGAGAGGGGAGGCGGGCCACGGCAGGGCGTGGCCGGCGGCGCTGCAGCGTACACGGCGCCGGACCGGGAAGGCGCGGGCGTCGGCGCCCGATGCGGCCAGCGAGAGGGGAGGAAGAAGGGGGGGCGGCGCGTGGCTCGTGGCCGCGGCCGGAGCAGCGACGCGACGGGCCGTGAGGAGGCCGGAGTGGCGCCGGGCAGGGGACGGTGACAAACGCGGCGGAGGCTGCGAGGGGAGCGGTGGCCGGAGTTACGGGTGGTGGGGAGGACATGCAGGAGCTCGTATCCGAGCTCGGGAAGGCACAGGGGGGGTGGCGGAGCTCACGACGATGCTGTAGGGACGGACAGCGGGCTCGGGGTGGTCCGACGAGGTAGATCGACGACGGGGGCGAGGTGGCAGCGACGGTGAATGGCGTCGGGTCGACAACGAGGCGAGGCCGCGGCTTCAGCTGGGCGCCGCGCGAGGGAGAGGAGGGGCGAGGAGTCCGGGAGGGGCGGCGCCGACGCCGGCTTGCATCGGGCGCAGGGGTGAGGCGGCGGGGCCGAGGCGCCGTCTCCCTCCATCTAGATCGGGGAGGGGCGAGGGAGACGCGCGGGGGAGGTTGAGGCGGAGGACGGCGAATGGCGAGGCGGAGAAGAGGAGGACGGCAGCAGGGCGGCGCCGGCGACGGGCGTCGTCGTCGAGGTCGCAGGCGGGGCGGGATCGGGGCGATCCCGATTCAAATCGAGGAGGAGCGGGCGACGTGGGGATCGAGCGAGTGGGGGGACGGGGGTGGTTAGGGTTTCGGTCGACGGGGGGTTAAGGGGAGTGGGGTGGGCCGGCCTGGTGGCCCTATGGCCTGCTGGGCCATGGTCCAGCGGGGGGGCTCTTCTATTTATTTATTTTTTTTTGTTTAACTGTTTATAACATTTTTCTTTTACGGTTTTAATTCATACTATTTTTGTTTTATGAAATATAATTCTAGCACCTAAATTAGTGGTAGTAATTATATTACTGCCACAATTATCCTTTTATTTATTAAAAGTAGTTTTCAATAATTTAATCATTTAAGTGATGATTAAATAAATAATTTAGCTATTGTTTCTATCATTTAGTGCATCTAAGCATTTTATAAAATTTTGGGTTCACCACCCTGATCATATATGATTTATTTGCTACACTTTGAACATTTTATACTTGACGTTAGAAAACTTTTATCGTTTAACTTTATTTTAAATTTGAATTTGAATCGGTTTCGAACTAACTCGAGATTAGCAACTATAATCGAGGTGACATGGCATCATTAGTAGAGGATCACTGTAGCTTAATTACCTGGGCGTCACAATGTAAGTCATTTAACTTTCATAAAATGCAATATTTGCAGAGCAAATATGGAAAAACATATTTCATATTTGTCTCACATGAGTAATATAATTATTAATTTGGTAAGTTTCCTATTGTGGATAGAATGAAATATTAGACATGGTAATTATCACAATTCAATATCATTATATGAAAATTAATAATTGTGTAATGAATGAAATATGCGCTGTTATAAATATAAATTTTCACGTCTATTTGGAAAGATTTAAATGTGGATAGAATGAAATGTGATATGGTCTTGAAAGCTTCACACTTGATGAAATATTTTTCAATTGAAAAAATAGGTATATGTTATATTTGCAATAATTTGTACTGATGTTAATGTTTCATGTTTGACAGACCTAAACAAAAAAACATATAACATATATTAAATTTATTGTAAATAATATATATCATATTTCACTATTTCACAATATCATATATATATCATATATAACATATATATCATTGTAAATAATCTATGATGGAAAATGAAATGGAAGATATAACTGAACTTATCCTATTTCAGTATTTCACATGTATAGAATCACATATTGTTTCTATTTTGTGTGTAATGAAATATGAGATGGTTTAACAATGAAATATCAATATCATAATAAGTTGACATTTCATTATGTACAATAGTGGAAAGAATGAAATGTGATATGTTCTATATATGTAATTTCATTTTCATAATATAAAATGCAAAATTTGCATAGAAAAAATAAACATATTTCACATTTGTGTCACATGAGTACAATATTCATTAATTTGGTAAGTTTCCTATTGTGGATAGAAT
>NW_024114633.1:0-23280 GCF_003073215.2 Triticum urartu | reverse complement strand
GGCACGAAGACGGGGGAGGGGAGGGGTGGTGCATCTCTGTGTAAACTCTGGTGCACGGCTTAAATAGCCGCGACGAGAACCAGGCGAATGGTCGGCCAGCTGCTTCAATGCGGCGCAAAACAGCCGGAGTTGGTTTCTCGGGAACCTGCGACTGCATTGAAGCGTCGGCTGCCGAGAGGTCGTGTCGGTTAGCGCCGCCTTGCCTCCCTCTCTCCGGTCACATCGCGGCATCAATGCCGGCCTCCGCATGTTTTAGGCCGACATGATGCGGCGCTGTAAGCGGCGAGTGCATCGAAAGGAAAGTACGGGAGGGGCGGGCGACAATTTTTTTGTGGGCTAGGGCGGTCAGAAGCGGGCTTGGGATTGATCCGGATTTCTGCAAACCTCCCTATGTTTGTCCCCGGTTTACGAGAAAATTGCGTTCGAATCATTCTACTAACCCATACAAGTCGATTTTGGATAGATTCCGCGGTCCGACAGTTGCGGGAGGTTTACGGTGCGCGTTGGAGATGCCCTCGCCTGACATTACGCGGTAAAACAGTGGCATTTGCCGGGAGAATTGCCCCGTCAAAACAAGCTGCACATACGTACGTATTTGTTTGCGCAGCCTATTTTCTGCTTGCTCCTTCGCGGTGGCCGGGCAGGGAACGTCAGTTTCAGCTCTGCAACCAGTCATTTTCACTGAACGCGTTCTTCTTCAGATTTCATCTCCTTCTCTCGGAAAGTCCAGAGCGCAGTGGCAAGCACTCGCATAAATGATTTCTCATCGACTGTTGTCTTTCCTGGAACTCCGTTTACGTTCTCCCCGAAAGCCCTGAAAGCAACAGGTTCCTGCGAAATCCTGCCTGTTAATGGTGTCCGGGCTGTACTATACCATTTCCTCCAGGCAAAATCCTTTTCCATTGGGATCTGTCATCCATGTTTAGCTTATCACAACAAATCCTTTTCCCCCGGGGAGGAGGGACGACGGCTACACCGACTCAGATGCTTGCTTTGGGACCACCAGACCAGCGGTGTGAAGAACAGGTTACGTCGCCGTGGTCGTCGTCGTCGATGAAACCGCCGAAACTGCTGCCCGATTTCCCGGTCGGTCTGAGGCATCAAAGTCTTGTATCGCAAGACGGGCAAAGTCGCGTCGACCGCAAGCACGCACCGACACATCCACGCTGGGGAAACAACACGGGAGAGTTATTAAGTTATAATCTGCAATGCTACTGCGTTGTACTCTAGCAGTACGGCGGTTGGCAAAGAATCTCCCATCCGGACCACCACGCGCTCGGTGTGGACTGTGGAGTGTAGAGTCATCGGAACACTCGGTAGGTGCCAAGCATCTTCACTTTTCTTTCTTTATTATCTGTGCTGCGCTCGTCTCTCTGCTGGGTAGTAGGCTGCAGCGGATGTTGCTTGTGCGAAGACCGGCAAGATCGTGTGTCGGTTTTCCCGGAAACTTTGTCCCCGTTTCGCAGCCTTGTGCACAACGTAGTAGGATATGGTAGCGCTGATGGTATCTTCTGCATGCACTTTTAGTTGCATCGATGAAATTTCCGACGAATTTCATGGTTCTCGGCCTCTCGGGGGAAACTAATCTGCACTTCTTGTTTATCTGTGGTTCTTCTCAGAGGCTGTTCAGTGACTCTGTGTATGTTGCGCGTCATAGGAGCAAGTCATGCTCTTTTTTTTTCTTTAGACTGGAGCCAAGTCATCATGGTTCCCAGATGTATTTCAGTTTGGAGACTTACAGCCCACTACAGTCCACTTGAAAGGTCCCTTATACAGCCTAGCTCTATAAGCCTGGGCTAAGAACAGTAGGACGCTGGATGGGCGCGCCTATGTCTCGCTTGAAGCGAGACAGGCAGCCGCTCGATGGGGCTGGCCCAGCATGGACACAGGCCTTCAACACTTTTTTCTTCTGTTTCCCCCACATTTTTTACATTGTTTTTGTTTTATTTTTTATACTTTTGTAGGTTTTTCCAAATACAAGTTTTATATTTTTTTCAAAAATGCTATCATGCATTTACAAAATATTAGATGTGTATAAAAATGTTTTTGATGTATATGCAAAATGTATACAAAAAACATACAATGTATATGGGAAAAAAGACATAAAAAATAAATTTTAAAAAATGTTAATAATGTATTTGCACAATGTTGAACATGTATATAAAAAACATTCCTATTGTGTACGAAAAATATACAAATGCATCTAGAAAATGTAGAAATAAAAACATATGTTGGAAAATTTTTAATCATGCATTTTGGACATGTTTATGCAGTTTAAAAAAAATAGTTACTACAATGAAAAAATGTTCAGTGTGTATTCAAAAATATATTGACCGTGTATTTAAGAAGTGTTCATAACATGTTTCTTAAGAAAATGTGCATCATGTATTGAGAAATCTATAAAGTGTATCAGTAATAATTTTACATGTAACCAAAAATGTACATTGTGCTCTGGAAAATTTAGATATGTGTTGAAGAAAAAGGGAAGATGATGAAAAGCGGCAAATAAACATAAAGAAAGCAAAAAGAAACGAGAGGAAACCAAAGTATAACGAAGGAAAAAATGGTGGAAGAAACAAAAGAAAACAAGAAAACCAGAATCCAGAGAAAACCAAAAAGGAAAATGAAATAAAGGTATTAGAGAAAACCGAGGAAAGAAACAAAAAAACAGAAGCAAGAAGGAAAAGAAAGGAAAAACCTAAAAGAAACAAAGAAAACCAAAGGAAAATAGAGAAAAAAAGTGTGAAAACCGAAAGAAATGAAGAAAACCAGAGAAAAAAAATAGAAAATCATTGATCAAATAGAGACAACCGAAAAAAGAAAAAAAAAGCAGTGAGAAGGTAGATACTCTGGCTATAAACGAGATATAGAGGCTAATTGGTTCGCTGCCGAAGTTTGGGATTGCCAATATTTGGCAAAACCAAAAGTTGCCAAAAATTGGTAACTTTTTGAGAGATGGGCAAGAACCAATTGGTAGCCAACCAATTGAGAGCCAAAATTTTAGACTTGCCAACAATTGGCATGCCAATTATTGGCACCAAATCAATTAGGCTCATATAGTTCTCGCGTCACTAGATAGTTGCCTACCGCGTACCGTACTACATGCTATAGCGCGAAGACGGTCCGGCCCAATAAGGCCTCCAGTGACTTCTCTTTCCAATTTTTGGAAGGTTCTAAAACCTTTTTAGAATGATTTTCTTTCTTTTCTGGTGTTTCCTTCTGTTTTTTGCTTATTTTTATTTTTATTATTTTTCAATTTCATAAAGATTTTTGAATTGGCAAATATTTTTCGTTGTCATGAACTTTTTTTGAATCCATGATGTATTTTTCTATTTTGAGAATATTTTTTAATTTCATGAATCTAGTTTGAATGCGCCAACATTTTTAACAATTCACGAACTCTAATTGAATTCTTGATTTTTTACAAATTTATGAAAATTTTCAAATTCATATTCTTCATCTTCTTTTAAAATCACAAAAAATCGAATTTCACGAATATTTTTTGTATTTACGAAATATTTTTTGAATTCCTAAACATTTTATGAATTCGTGATTATTTTTAAAAAATCACAAGTATTTTTTGAGTTCACGCATATTTTTAAATTCACAAACATTTTTTCAAATTCATGAACACTTTTCAAAATCATGACCTTTTTTTATTTATCAAGTTGATCAAAACGATCTGCACATATATGTAGTAGAAAGCAGATACGTCTCAAACATATGTATAATTTTTAATTGTTTCATGCTATTATAATATCATTTTGAATAATCTTTATAACATTTTTTGGACTAATCTATTAATTCGGTGTCCACATTCAATTGTTGTTTTTTTGCATGTTTTTTACTTTTTCAGAAAATCAATATCTAAGGATCTTAAAATAACTTGGGGATTTACAATGGTGTTTTTCGGGAAACAAAGATTCCAGAATGCACCAAAAGAGGCTGGGGGGGAGCCCCTGATACGTCTCCAATGTATATACTTTTCCAAACTTTTTTGCCTTTGTTTTGAACTCTAACTTGCATGATTTGAATGGAACTAATCCGGATTAACGTTGTTTTCAGCAGAATTGCCATGGTGTTATTTTTATGCAGAATAAAAAGTTCTCGGAATGACCTGAAACTTCACGGAGATAAGTTTTAGAATTAATAAAAAATATTGGCGAAAGAATCAAGTGAAGGGGGCCCACACCCTGGCCACAAGGGTGGGGGCGCCCCTGCCTTGTGGGTCCCCTGGACCTCCACCGACCTCAACTCCAACTCCATATATTCACGTTCTGGAAGAAAAAAAAATCAGAGAGAATGATTCATCACGTTTTACGATACGAAGCCGCCGCCACCTCCTGTTCTTCATCGGGAGGGCAGATCTGGAGTCTGTTCGGGGCCCCGGAGAGGGGAAATCGTTGCCATCATCACGAGCAACCTTCCGCCATCACCAATTTCATGATGCTCACTGCCGTACATGAGTAATTCCATCATAGGCTTGCTGGAGGTGATGGGTTGGATGCGATTTATCATGTATTGAGTTAGTTTTGTTAGAGTTTGATCCCTAGTATCCACTATATTCTAAGATTGATGTTGCTATGACTTTGTTATGCTTAATGCTTGTCACTAGGGCCCGAGTGCCATGATTTCAGATCTGAACCTATTATGTTTTCATGAATATATTCGCGTTCTTGATCTTATCTTGCAAGTTGTAGACACCTATTACGAGTTATGATCTGCATACCCCAAGGTGACAATAATTGGGTTTCTTTCCGGTGATTACCGTAGTATGAGGAGTTCATGTATTCACTAAGTGCTAATGCTTTGGTCCGGTTCTCTATTAAAAGGAGGCCTTAATATCCCTTAGTTTCCATTAGGACCCCGCTGCCACGGGAGGGTAGGACAAAAGATGTCATGCAAGTTCTTTTCCATAAGCACGTATGACTATGTACGAAATTCATGCCTACATTACATTGATGATTTGGAGCTAGTTCTGTGTCACCCTAGGTTATAACTGTTGCATGATGAATACCATCTAACATAATTATCCATCATTGATCCATTGCCTACGAGCTTTTCACATATTGATCTTTGCTAAGTTACTTTTCTGTTGCTACTGTTACGATTGCTACAAAACTGTTACTGTTACTTTTATCACCGTTACCGTTACTTCCATACTACTTTGCTACTAAATATTTTGCTGCAGATATTAAGTCTCTCAGGTGTGGTTGAATTGACAACTCAGCTGCTAATACTTGAGAATATTCTTTGGCTCCCCTTGTGTCAAATCAATAAATTTGGGTTGAATACTCTACCCTCGAAAACTGTTGCAATCCCCTATGCTTGTGGGTTATCAAGACCTTTTTCTGGCGCCGTTGCCGGGGAGCATAGCTCTATTCTCTGAGTCACTTGGGATTTATATCTTTTGATCACTATGAGGAATTTGAAAGATAATAGAACCAAGATTTTTCCCTCTACTACGAGGGGAGGTAAGGAACTGCCATCTAGCTTTGCACTTGATTCACCTTCTGTTTTGAGTAAGTTTGCGACACCTACACCTGCTATTGATTCTGATATGTCGCATGTTATTGATGATGCTACTTCTACTATGAATGATGCTTATGATGCTACTACTTTGCTTGATAAAACTGTGCCACTGGGTGAATTACTTGATGAACATCTTACTAGAGTTAGAACTATTTATTGTGCTGAAGATGATGATATCTCTGAAATTGATGACATTATTGAAACTGAAAACTTTGAAACACCTGATAAGACTAGCTCTCCTAGATATGAACTTCCTGTTATACCTGAGGGTTATGTTATGGATGGAGAGGTAGCTAGGTACTTTCTTGCTTGTAAGGATAGAGATGATCTTAAAAAATTAGTATGCAAGTGGAAAGAAAAATCTTTGAAAGATAGAATGCAATATGATCCTAAGTTTGCTACTTCATCTATCTTTGCTACTGATAAGGATTATGAATTCCCTGTCGATCCTGAGTTAATTACTTTGGTTGAATCTGATCATTTCCATGGTTATGAATCTGAAACTATTGTGGCACATCTTACTAAATTGAATGATATAGCCACCCTATTTGCTCATGAGGAAAAAAATTCGCTATTACTATATTCTTAAGTTGTTTCCTTTCTCGTTAAATGGTGATGCTAAGTTATGGTTTAATTATCTTGCTCCTGATTGTGTGCGTAGTCCCTAGGATATGATTTACTACTTCCGTGAAAAATATTTCCCTGTTCATAAGAAACAAGCTGCTTTAAAGGAAATATTTAACTTTGTGAAAATTGAAGAAGCGAGTCTCCCACAAGCTTGGGGGAGGCTTCTCCAATTACTTAATGCCTTTCTTGATCATTCTCTCAAGAAAAATGAAATACTTGATATCTTTTATAATGGACTAACCGATGCTTCTAGGGACCACCTAGATAGTTGTGCTGGTTGTGTTTTCAGGGAAATAACTGTTGAGCAAGCTGAATTGCTATTTAATAATATATGGAGTAATGATAATGATTGGACACTTCCTGAACCAACTTCTAAGCCAACTCCGAAGAAAAGAGGTATTCTATTCCTTAGTCCGGAAGATATGCAAGAGGCAAAGAAATCTATAAAAGAAAAAGGTATTAAAGCTGAAGATGTTCAGAATTTACCACCTATTGAAGAAATACATGGTCTTGATAACTCGACACAGGTAGTAGAGGTAAATTTTCTCTATAGATTTAACGAAGGTGATATTCCTCATAATAAGTCTGCTAGTCAATGCTTGGATGAGTTTGATAATTTTATTGTTAAACAAGAAAACTTCAATGCTTATGTCAATAGACAATTGAATTGTAATGTTTACATGCTTGACTGCTTGGGTGATTATATGAGTAGAACTGTTAATGATCTTAAGCTTACTAGTAAGCATGCTTCCATGGTTAAAACTCAAGTGGAACAAGTACTTAAGGCACATGATGATTTGCTCAATGGGATGAACAGTAAGAACAATGATAATGTTGTTAGAGTTATGACTAGAGGTGGTAAAATGACCCAGGAACCATTGTATCCTGAGGGTCATCCTAAGAGAGTTGAGCAAGATTCTCAGAGAATTAATACTGATGCATCTAGTCCTAGTAATAAAAAGAAGAAGAAAACTGACAGGACTTTGCATGCTTCTAGTGAACCTGTTATAGACACACCTGAGAATCCCAATGATATTTCTATTTCTGATGCTGAGACACAATCTGGTGATGAACATGAACCTAGTGATAATGTTAATGATGAGGTTCATGTTGATGCTCAACCTAATAATGATAATGATGTGGAGGTAGAACCTGCTGTTGATCGTGATAACCCACAATCGAAGAATCAATGTTATGATAAGAGAGACTTCGTTGCTAGGAAACATGGTAAAGAAAGAGAACCATGGGTTCAGAAACCCATGCCCTTTCCGCCTAAGACATCCAAGAAAAAGGATGATGAGGATTTTGAACGCTTTGCTGAAATGCGTACACCTGTCTTTTTACGTATGTGTTTGATTGATATTCTGAAAATGTGTCCTTATGCTAAGTATATGAAAGATATTGTTACAAATAAATGAAAGATACCGGAAGCTGAAATTTCCACCATGCTTGCTAATTATACTTTTAAGGGTGGAATACCAAAGAAACTTGGAGATCCAGGAGTACCAACTATACCATGCTCCATTAAAAGAAACTATGTTAAAACTGCTTTATGTGATTTGGGAACCGGTGTTAGTGTTATGCCTTTTTCTTTGTATCATAGACTTGAATTGAATAAGTTGACACCTACTGAAATCTCTTTGCAAATGACTGATAAATCAACTGCTATACCCATCGGTATTTGTGAGGATGTGCCTGTTGTGGTTGCAAACGTTACTATCTTAACGGACTTTGTTATTCTTGATATTCCCGAGGACGACAATATGTTGATCATCCTTGGTAGACCCTTTTTGAATACTGCATGGGCTGTTATTGATTGCAACAAAGGCAATGTCACTTTTCATGTTAATGGTAATGAGCATACGGTACACTTTCCGAAGAAACAACCTCAAGTTCATAGCATCAATTCTATTGGAAAAATGTCAACTATTACTATTGGAGGTTTTGAATTCCCTCTTCCTACTGTCAAAAAGAAATATGATATTCTTATTGTTGGGGACATGTATATCCCTGTTGAGGTAACCTAGTGTTATTCGAAAATTCTCCGGTTTCATGTTATTTGAAAGAAGTTTGTTAATAAGACTTGATCAACCTTGTTCATGGATTCCTTTTGATGGGCATGAGATGGATGACTTTAGAAAACACAACTTACTGTACCTACTTTTTACTTTCTGTTATTTAGAATAAATAAAGGAAAAAAAAGTATTACCGTCTATTTTCTGAATTATCCGTGCAATAAAAATGTCCCGAAAAAAAAGTTCTCCAAATGCCCTGAAAATTTAGTATGATTTTTTATAGAATATTTAAGAATTTCTGGCACTGAGAATACACCAGGGGGCTGCACCGGTGGACCACAAGGGTGGAGGGCGCGCCCTACCCGCCTGGGCGCACCCGCTGCCTAGTGGGTCCCACGTGGTTCCCCCTCGCTTATTCCAGCACCCATCCACTTCGTCTTCCTCCAGAAAAAATCATCGCGTTGCTCAAATCCGTGTTCTTGCTCATCTTGCTGCCATTTCGATCTCCTTGTGCAAAGCTCCATTTGCAAAATTTTTTTGGGGGATTGTTCTTCGGTATGTGACCCCTCCAATGGTGTAACGCCCCGAGACCGATGTGCCAGGTGTCCTCCGCTTATTCGCTATTGTTGCCTTGTCATTGCTTGCGTGTCATGCATTGCATATCATGTCATCATGTGCATTTCATTTGCATACATGTTCGTCTCATGCATCCGAGCATTTTCCCCGTTGTCCATTTTGCAATCCAGCGCTCCTATGTCGACCGGTGTCCCTTTCTACCTCTTTTCGTGTGCGGGTGTTAAACATTTCCGGATTGGACCGAGACTTGCCAAGCGGCCTTGGTTTACTACCGGTAGACCTCCTGTCAAGTTTCGTACCATTTGGACTTCGTTTGATACTCCAACGGTTAACCAAGGGACCGAGAAGGCCTCGTGTGTGTTGCAGCCCAACAACCTTCCAATTTGGCCCAAAACCCACTAAAACCCTCTCCATCATCTAGAGCGTTCGATCATGATCGCGTGGACGAAAACCGCACCTCATTTGGACTCTCCTAGCTCCCCCTATGCCTATATATAGGTCTCCCCCCGAAATTTCGGATCTCTCCACCCCTAACCCTAGAAAACCCGCTCTTCCGCCGGCCGGACATGTCCGTTTCCGGCCGGACAACGTCCGCCGCCTCTCCTGCGCCAATCCGGAGCCGCCAAGTATCCTCGCCGCCGCCGTTCTCCACCGCGCACCGCCGCGGGCCCGCACGGCCCAGATCCGGCCCGCGGGGCCCGAACCGCCGTCGCCCCGCGCCTGTGCATCGCTGCCGCCTAGCGCCGCCCGTCCGCGCCCGCTAGCCGCCATCTCCGCCCCCGTGCCGCCATGTGCGCCGCCGTCTCCTGCTCGGACGCCGATGCGCGTCTCGGCAGCCGCGCCGCCTCGGATCCCCTGCAGCTCGCCACGCGGAGCTCCGCCGCCGCCTCGCCAAGTCGCCGGCGCCGCCCCTCCGCCGTCTCCTAGCTCGCCGCCTGCCGGATCCGACCAGATCCGGGCCGGGACGGCCTCCCCGCGCCTCCCCGTGCCGCTCCTGCCTCAACGCCGGCGAAGGTCCGGCCCCGCCTCGATCGGTGTGCCCCAAAACCCTAGATCTGTTTCGGGAGGTATAATTTCGGCTAAGTCCCCCGGATTCCAGTTTTATTGGGAATTTTCATTGCATCATAATTCATCATCTGTGGCTCCGTTTTGAGCGTGTAGCATATCAAAATGTTCGTCTCAGAGAGTATATCATTTTATATCATTGCATTATTTTCATTTGAGCTCATCTTGATGCCCGAAATGCTGTTGGAAGAGAGCTACTTGAGATAATTATCAGATCTGCTGCACCAAATAGCTATTTGTCATTTTTGCCATGATTATTGTGTGCATGATATGCCCCTGAGCTCTACATGTGTTTTGTTATATGCTTTGCCATCTTTACAGATGTGCTATCCATGTATTTTTGTGATATGTGTGGTGAATAGCACAAGCTTGCAAAATAGTGCATTCATTAATGCTGATTTCAGGGACTTAGAATTTCACTAAGTCCTTGATCTGTTTTTATCAATATGCCATATGTTCATGTTGTTTCCTAGTGATCCGTGCCTCTTTTGAGGATGATCAATAAGGATGCTTTGTTAATCTTGTGGTGCTCTATCCATCCATGTCCTTGTTTGCAATTATGGAGCACCCTAGCTTGAGTCAATCGAGTTCTACTTTTGCTATTTCGTAATTCCTGGCAGATTGTCTACTTGTTAGCGATTTTGCTGAGGATGTTGTTGTTGATCCATGCATGCTATGTTGTTGTTCTTGCCATGTATAGTTTATATAATGTGTATTCTTCATGGGTGTATGCTTAGATTGTCATGCCTTGCTCTGTAGTGAGTGCATCGAGCTCGTTAACATGCCTACTCGTTAACATATTTGCATGTTCCAGTTTTTCTCTAAGTCTGGGATCTGATTATGTTTTTGCCATGTTCACATGCTTGCAATTGTATTTTATGATCCCTTTTGGCTCAAGGTCACTAAGGGACTTTTGTTAAGCTCTTTGAGTAGCTTCATGCCATCTTTTACTTTGCCATGTTAAGTTCCTGTAGCATATAGTTTGCATGCTCCAAAGTGTGCTACCTGATCTAAAATTCCAGGCTTGTGTTAATTTCACTAAGTCTGAAACCTGTTTATCATTTGCACTTTTGCCACGCTTGTTTGAACCTGTTAATGTATGAATTGGCCGTAGCTCAGTGTTCATATTTTGTTAAGCTTCATGAGTGGATCCCTGCCATGTATTTTGTTGTCATGTTTGAGTGCTGTAGCATATTTGTCTTGATGCATTTAGATGGTCATTTGCTGTTTATCGCAGACCGGTGCCATATTTGTTTTGCTTGCCATTTCCAAACCGTGCATCCGATTCCGGTGATCTTTATATCGATTTCAACCAAAATCATCTCATCTTTCCAGTGGCACTCTTGGATTTCCAAGTTGACGCCCAGGTTCAATCATTCCTTTGCAAATCATGCATACGCATCGCATACCGCATCCCGCATATAATTCCATGTTCATGTGTTGGTTGTTTACTATGTTGTGTGCTTCTTTCCTGTGTTTGCTTCTTCGGGTTGGTTCCGATAACATCGCGTTTGTGAGGACCCGTTCGTCTACGTCCGTTTGTCTTCTTCATGGACTCGTTCTTCTTCCTTGCGGGATTTCAGGCAAGATGACCATACCCTCGAAATCACTTCTATCTTTGCTTGCTAGTTGCTCGCTCTTTTGCTATGCCTCTGCCGCGATACCTACCACTTGCTTATCATGCCTCCCATATTGTGAACCAAGCCTCTAACCCACCTTGTCCTAGCAAACCGTTGTTTGGCTATGTTACCGCTTTGCTCAGCCCCTCTTATAGCGTTGTTAGTTGCAGGTGAAGATTGAAGTTTGTTCCTTGTTGGAACATGGAGATGTTGTTCCTTGTTGGGACATGTTTACTTGTTGGAATATCACAATATCTCTTATTAAATTAATGCATCTATATACTTGGTAAAGGGTGGAAGGCTCGGCCTTATGCCTGGTGTTTTGTTCCACTCTTGCCGCCCTAGTTTCCGTCACATCGGTGTTATGTTCCCGGATTTTGCGTTCCTTACGCGGTTGGGTAATAATGGGAACCCCTTGATAGTTCGCCTTAAATAAAACTCCTCCAGCAATGCCCAACCTTGGTTTTACCATTTGCCACCTAGCCTTTTCTTTCCCTTGGGTTCTGCAAACTCAAGGGTCATCATTATTTTACCCCCCGGGCCAGTGCTCCTCTGAGTGTTGGTCCAACCTGTCAGCTGCCGGTGGCCACCAGGGGGCAACTTTGGGCTGGCCTACCCTGTAGCGACCAGACCTCAAACAGTCTGATCTCTGTGCTCCGGTGTCATCCCTGGATCAGTAATGCTGACACCACATAGTACTCGGAGGATTTATAACAGAGTAGCAATCACACACTTATTACATCGAGTGTCTCAATAGAGAAATTATTACAATTAATATGGCTTAAGGCCATCTAATAACGATAACAGCGGAAGGCTTGGAAGATAAGTGAGTCCATCAACTCCAACGGCATCACTGAGTATAGAACCACGACCTAAAGACTCCTTAATCGTCGTCTGAAAAGTCTGCAACATTAACGTTGCAGCCCGAAACGGGTCAGCACATGGAATATGCTGGCAATGTAACACATAGAGAATAATGGAATGAAACAGCTATACTATATGCATATTTGGCTGGTGGAAAGCTCTATGGTTACAGTTTTGCGTAAAGCCAAATTTTCCCTACTTCAAAGGAATAAATTTAATTACTATCATGGTAGTTGTTAAACATTGAGAATGGTTGACAACATTCTCAATCCCAATTAAGCATCATCATTAAACAAAACCCAACAAAATTAATTTAGAGTAACATGTTGAGATTCACATGATAATCCAAGTACTAGATACTCAAGATGTCCATAACCGGGGACACGGCTAACCATGATTAGTTTATTACACTTTGCAGAGGTTTGCGCATTTTTCTCCACAAGACTCGATCGCCTCCGTTTGGTTTCTCGCACTACAAGGTGTTTGAGAAGACGGATGACCGAGACATAGTCTTTCAGAAGCGCTAGCACCTTACGATCGGGTAGACCGTACCACCTACATCTGCTAGTCTACCACTATAAGAGTTCGCACGACTTAGTCAACTATGCTAGAGCCCATAATAGCTTGTGGCTGCACACGGAAGTTTCTAGTATGAATAGTCTCATGATCCCTTTGAGCCTGGGTGGCGGTCCGAAAGAAAACAGGCAAGTCCTGGAATACCCAGGTGCCTCAATCCACCCAGATGTGTGTTTAAGTTGTCACCTTAGATAAACCATTAATTAACAAAACTCACATCTGTCATGGATATCACTCACCCAATCCACGTCTACTAGCATAGCATGGCATAATAAGCAAACGCGGAAGTAACTCCCAAAGGTTTGAAAGTAAACAAGTAATAGGTACTACCTCAACTACTTCCCATCCCACAAATTAATTAGAATCCTAATCATGCAATGTGTGAGGATTTGATCTAATGCAATAAAACTGGGTAGTAGAAAAGGTATGATCAAAGTGTTACTTGCCTTGCTGATGATCCGGGAAACCTAGCGATTCGAAGTAACAAGCGGCGCACTCCGGGTATTCTATCACAAACAAACAAACAAGCATACAATAAGTACTCATCTAATGCATGGGTAAAACTCAAATAAGAGATCTAACCAGAAGGTTCAACTTAAGAACTCCGGTTGGCAAAGAGAATCAAAACGAACGAAATAACGAAAGTCAAACGACGAAAGAAAACAACTTCGTTCTACAAATCTGGATCTAGGGCAATTTTTACAGTAGAAAAATCTTGTTTAAGTTGGTTAAACGGATAGAGGGTTTCGAGACGAAACTCCAGGCGCTTGAATCGCCTGATTCCGATAAACGAGCAAAAAGATATACTAAAACGAAAATCGGATCAGGAATCGCGATCAGAAAAAGCACGGATTTAATCCGAGAAAAAGAAAAAAACGACGAACGTTCGCTAGATCGAACGAACGGATGAACGCTCGCTATTTAAATAAACCAGAAAAACCGATCTATTTAAAAAAACCGAATCTAAAAAAAACGACGGAAAAACCGAACGGTTTTTCGAAAAAAAATAAAAAAAACCGGCGCAGAAATCGAGGCGGCGGCGGACCTCGGGCGGCGGCGTCCGGCGGCGGGGCGGCGCGGCGGCGACGACGACGACGGCTGGGGCGGTTTGGGGCGGCTTGGGGCTGGCTAGGGTTTTGGCTGGGCCTCCCCCGGCTATATATAGCCTAACGGGCCGGGAGTCCTAGTCGGACACGGCCCTACGTCGGTGCGCGTTTTTTTACGTGCAGAAGAAAAAATAAAAATAAATACTAAACGGACTCCAAAAATTTCGAAATAAATTTTCACGGGCTTCTAAAATCAAGCCTCACAAGGTGAACATTTATTTGGGGCCTAAATGCAATTTTGAAAAACGCACATTTTTCCTAAATTCAAATAAAACACCGAAATAAAATCTTATTTGATTTTATTATTAAATCCTCAATATTTCTTTATTTTGGGAAAGTCATTTTATTCCCTCTCTCATATTTTTGTAAATAGAAATAATTGATGATAAAATAATTAAAATCAAATGATCCTATTCTCAAAATTTGAGAAAACTCAAATATGAAAATAACGAAATCCCCAACTCTCTCCGTGGGTCATTGAGTTGCGTAGAATTTCTAGGATCAACCAAAATGCAAAAAAAATATGATATGCAATGATGATCTAATGTATAACATTCCAAATTGAAAATTTGGGATGTTACATACCCGTACCTTGGACAATCTGAGTGTGCCCTGAGAAAGAGATATGTGCAGCTCCTATCGGGATTTGTCGGCACATTCGGGCGGTGTTGCTGGATTAGTTTTACCTTGTCGAAATGTCTTGTAACCGGGATTCCGAGTCTGATCGGGTCTTCTCGCTAGAAGGAATATCCTTCGTTGACCGTGAGAGTTTGTCATGGGCTAAGTTGGGACTCCCCTGCAGGGATTTGAACTTTCAAAAGCCGTGCCCGTGGTTATGGGCAGATGGGAATTTGTTAATGTCCGGTTGTAGAAAACCTGAAGTTGATCTTAATTAAAACACATCAACCACGTGTGTAACCGTGATGGTCTCTTTCTGGTGGAGTCCGGGAAGTGAACACGGTGTTGGAGTTATGTTTGACGTAGGTTGTTCTAGGATTACTTCTTGATCATAGTTTCTCGATCGCGCTTTGCCTTCTCTTCTCGCTCTCATTTGCATATGTTAGCCACCTAATATGCTAGTCGCTTGCTGCAGCTCCACATCATACCTTTACCTTATCCATAAGCTTAAATAGTCTTGATCGCGTGGGTGTGAGATTGCTGAGTCCCCGTGACTCACAGATACTTCCAAAACCAGCTTGCAGGTGCAGAGGTTACCGTGAAGATGACGCAACCAAGCTCAAGGAGGAGCTCGATGAAGATCTTGCCCTTTGTGTTGTTTCATTCTAGTTAATCAGTAGTGGAGCCCAGTTGGGGTCGATCGGGAATCTGTGTAGCATTTGGGGTAGTCTTCTTTTATTTTGGTTCCGTAGTCGGACCTGGAGTGTATTTGGTTGATGTAATGCTTTAATCATGTAATTGTGTGAAGTGGCGATTGTAAGCCAACTATGTATCTCTTTCCCTTATGTATTACATGGGTTGTGTGAAGATTACCTCACTTGCGACATTGCTTTCAATGCGGTTATGCCTCTAAGTCGTGCTTCGACATGTGGGAGATATAGCCGCATCGAGAGCGTTACAAGTTGGTAATCAGAGCCTTCCCCGACCTTAGGAGCCCCCTGCTTGATCGAATCGCTGACATTATTGAGTCTAGAAATGTTTTGAGTCTTTTATAAATTATATATCGGAGAGTAGGAATTCTTTTTACTCCTCAGTCCCTTCATCGCTCTGGTAAGGCATCCTGACGTAGAGTTTTGACTCTTCTCTTCTCAAATTTTCACAATTTTTTTAGGATCACGCAGTTATCTTGGAATCGTTCCGATGGTTTTGTGACGAGAACATTGTTCTTGGTGCCTCCTGACATTTAGGGGTTGTGGCAGTGTCCCGGGGAGTTGAGCTCCGAGGTGTCGTCGTCACAATTTTATCGTTGCAGCTCTGGAATACCTGAGAGTAGTTTCGACGACAAAAGATATACTAAAATGAAAATCAGATCAGGAATCGCGATCAGAAAAATCACGGATTTAATCCGAGAAAAAGAAAAATGACGAACGTTCGCTAGATCGAACGAACGGACGAACGCTCGCTATTTAAATAAACCGAGAAAACCGATCTATTAAAAAAACCGAATCTAAAAAAACCGACGGAAAAACCGAACGGATTTTCGAAAAAAATAAAAAAAACTGGCGCGGAAATCAAGGCGGCGGCGGACCTCGGGCGGCGTGCGGCGGCGGCGTCGTCCGGCGGCGGGGCGGCGCGGCGGCGGCGGCTGGGGCGGCTTGGGGCTGGCTAGGGTTTCGGCTGGGCCTCCCCCGGCTATATATAGCCTAACGGGCCGGGAGTCCTAGTCGGACACGACCCTAGGTCGGTGCGCGTTTTTTTATGCGCAGAAGAAAAAAATAAAAGAAATACTAAACAGACTCCAAAAATTCCGAAATAAATTTTCATGGGCTTCTAAAATCAAGCCTCACAAGGTGAACATTTATTTGGGGCCTAAATGCAATTTTGAAAAATGCACATTTTTCCTAAATTCAAATAAAACACCGAAAAACTCCGAAATAAAATCTTATTTGATTTTATTATTAAATCCTCAATATTTCTTTATTTTGGGAAAGTCATTTTATTTCGTCTCTCATATTTTTGTAAATAGGAATAATTGATGATAAAATAATTAAAATCAAATGATCCTATTCTCAAAATTTGAGAAAACTCAAATATGAAAATAACGAAATCCCCAACTCTCTCCGTGGGTCATTGAGTTGCGTAGAATTTCTAGGATCAACCAAAATGCAAAAAAATAAAATAATATGCAATGATGATCTAATGTATAACATTCCAAATTGAAAATTTGGGATGTTACAACCTCCCCCCTTAAGATGAATCTCGCCCTCAAGATTCGGGTTGGCTAGGAAATAGGTGAGGGTGGTCCTTGAGTAATTCTTCCTCTCGTTCCCAGGTGGCTTCATCCTCTGTGTGGTGGCTCCACTGAACTTTGCAAAACTTGATAACCTTGCTGCGAGTGACTCGATTGGAAAACTCGAGAATCTTAACGGGTCTCTCCTCGTAGGTCAAGTCGTTATCCAACTGAATAGTTTCCAAAGGCACTGTGTCTCTCATCGGTATGTCAGCCATCTCCGCGCGACACTTCTTCAACTGGGAAACATGGAACACATCATGAACTCCTGAAATCCTTCAGGTAATTCCAACTTGTAGGCCACTTCTCCCATACGCTCCAAAACTCGATATGGTCCTACAAATCGTGGCGCTAACTTCCCTTTAACTCCAAAACGCTTTGTTCCCCGAAGTGGAGATACTCGAAGATAAGCTCTATCTCCGACTTCGTAAACGGTCTCCTTGCGTTTAGAATCTGCATAACTCTTCTGTCTGGACTGGGCTACCTTGAGCCTATCGCGAATCAACTTCACCTTCTGTTCAGACTCTTTAATCAAGTCAGGTCCAAACAACTGGCGGCCTCCAACTTTGTCCCATGACAACGGTGTCCTGCACCTCCTTCCGTACAAGGCTTCGAATGGGGCCATCTTTAAACTGGTTTGGTAACTGTTGTTGTAAGAGAACTCTGCATATGGCAAATTGTCATCCCAACTAGATCTGTAATCTAGCGCACAAGCTCTCAGCATATCCTCCAAAATCTGATTGACTCTCTCGGTCTGTCCATCTATCTGTGGATGAAAAGCTATACTGAATTCTAGCCTGGTACCCAAAGTTTCGTGCAACTGCTTCCAGAACTTTGAGGTAAACTGGGTTCCTCTATCTAATATGATACTCCTTGGAACTCCATGCAAACATATAATCCTGGTCAGGTATATCTTTGCCAACTTAGCACTGGTGTAAGTGGTCTTTACTGGGATGAAATGAGCTACTTTCGTCAATCGATCAACTACAACCCAAATCGAGTCGTAGCCTGAACGAATCCTGGGTAATCCCGTGATAAAATCCATGCCTAACTTATCCCACTTCCATTCGGGTATCGACAATGGTTGTAACAATCCTGCTGGCTTCTGATGCTCTGCCTTTACTCTCTGACATACATCAAAAACTGCTACATACTCCGCAATATCCTTCTTCATTCCGGTCCACCAGAAAATATTCTTCAAATCCAAATACATCTTGGTATTTCCTGGGTGAATTGAATATGGTGAATCGTGTGCCTCTTGCAGAATCAACTTCCTGATCTCCGGGTCATTGGGCACATAAACACGGTCTTCAAACCATAGGGTGTCGTGCTCATCCTCACGAAATCCTTTAGCTTTTCCTTTGCTCAGTTTCTCCTTTATAGCGGAAATCTCTTTGTCAGTCTTCTGAGCTTCTCTGATTCTATCCATCAAGGTTGACTGAATCTCCAATGCTGCTACATAGCCTCTCGGAACTATTTCCAAACATAGTTCACGAAGATTTTCTGCTAACTCCTTGGGTATTTCTCCCGTCATTAATGTATTGACATGGCTCTTACGGCTTAAGGTGTCAGCTACTACATTAGCCTTTCCAGGATGGTATTGCAATCTCATATCATAATCCTTAATGAGTTCCAACCATCTCCTTTGTCTGAGATTCAACTCCTTCTGTGTGAAAATGTACTTCAAACTCTTATGATCCGTGTACACATCACAATGGTTTCCAATGAGGAAATGCCTCCATGTTTTCAAAGCATGCACTATGGCTGCTAACTCCAAATCATGCGTGGCATAATTCAACTCATGAGGCTTCAGTTGTCTTGAGGCATATGAAACAACTCTCCCTTCCTGCATAAGCACTGCTCCAATTCCTCGACGTGAAGCGTCGCAATACACCTCATAATCTTTGGTCTGGTCTGGAAAAATCAACACTAGTGAGGTAACCAAACGTTTCTTCAACTCCTGGAAACTAGCCTCACATTCCTCCGTCCATATAAACTTGATATATTTCTTTAATAACTCCGTCATAGGCTTCGCAATCTTTGAGAAATTCTCAATGAATCTCCGGTAGTATCCTGTGAGTCCAAGAAAACTCCGAATCTCTCCCACTATAGTTGGTGCTTCCCACTTGGTCACGGTATCTACTTTGGTAGGATATACTGCTATACCTTCTCCAGATATAACGTGTCTGAGGAATCCTACTTCCTTCAACCAAAACTCACATTTGCTGAACTTGGCATATAATTGATGTTATTTGAGCTTTCCAAGTACCAAACGCAAATGCTCCTTATGCTCCTCTTCATTCTTCGAATAAACCAGGATATCATCAATGAACACTACGACGAACTTATCCAAAAACTCCATAAATACTTTGTTCATCATATTCATAAAATAGGCAGGTGCGTTAGTCAGACCAAATGACATAACGGTATACTCGTACAACCCATACCTGGTGGTAAAAGCTGTCTTAGGAATATCCTGTTCTCGAATCTTCAACTGGTGGTATCCTGATCGCAGATCGATCTTGGAAAATACCTTAGCTCCTTGTAATCGATCAAACAGATCATTGATCATTGGTAGTGGGTACTTATTCTTAATCGTTACTTCCTTCAATCCTCGATAATCAACAACCATCCTTAACGATCCATCCTTCTTCTCCACTAGAAGTACTGGCGATCCCCAAGGCGAAGAACTTGGGCGAATATATCCCTTATCCAGTAACTCCTTAATCTGCTTCTTAATTTCTACCAAATCCTTTGCTGGCATCCTATATGGTCTCTTTGACATTGGCCCGGTGCCTGGCAATAGCTCAATCAAAAACTCAATATCTCTATCTGGTGGCATGCCTGGCAACTCCTCTGGAAATACTTCAGGGAAATCCCTTACCACTGGTACTTCCTCCTGCATAACTCCTGTTAAGCAATTTACTTGAGTCCTCTTCGGCACATGTCGGGATACATACTTGATCCTTCTCCCTTCTGGGGTGGTAAGCAAAATTGACTTACTAGTGCATTCAATATTTCCTTCATACTTTGATAACCAATCCATGCCTAATATCACATCCAATCCTTGAGATTCCAATACTATTAGGTCTAAGGGAAAAACATAGTTACCAATTCTTAATGGTAACCGATCACACCATAGACTAGCCACATACTCTGCTCCAGGCGAGGTTACTAACATGGCTGACCTAAGGGCTTGGGTTGGTAGGTTATACTTATCCACAAATCCCCTAGAGATGTATGAATGCGATGCACCAGTATAAAAAAGAACGAGTGTAGTAAATGACTTAACCAGAAACTTACCTATTACTACATCAGGATGAGCTTCAACCTCCTCCACGCTAACGTGGTTCACCTGTCCCCTATTAAAAGGGTTCGGCTTCTTCCCAGAGCTTCCATTGCCATTTCCATTTTGTATCTCAGGGCATTCATTGGCATAATGTCCGGTCTTCGAACACTTAAAGCAAGTGACTTGGCTTAGGTCCTTCTTGGCTGGGGTTGATGGGTTGGTGCGATTCTGGCCATTGCTTCCTCCATTTCCATTTCCATTCCTGGTGCCATTGTGATTGTGCGAGCCACCTCCTCCATGGGTATGCTGAAAATGTCCTCCCGGTCTAGGGGTAAAACGTGGCTTCGGCTGAGCTCCTGAAGTGTACTTTCCTTGTCCATACTTCCTCTTGCGATTCTCAATTTGCTGCTGCTTCCCTTCAATCATAAGAGCATGATCTACCAACTCCTGGTAGTTGTTGAAGGTTGCTACCATCAACTGCATGCTCAACTCATCATTCAGTCCTTCTAGAAACTTCTCCTGCTTAGCTGCATCCGTAGCGATGTCATCTGGGCATAACGTGCTAACTTACTAAAGTCCTCCACATACTGGCCAACTGTCCGTCCTCCTCCTTGGCGCAAGTTGCGAAACTCACGCTTCTTCATGGCCATAGCTCCTGCTGAAACATGCGTAGTACGAAAAGCCTGCTGAAACTGGTCCCATCTGACAGTGTCGACAGGGAAAGTGGTTGTGAAATTCTCCCACCATGATGCTGCTGGTCCTTCAAGTTGATGTGCGGCAAACTTCACCTTCTCCGCATCTGTGCATCCTGCTGTGGTCAACTCCCTAGCTGTCTTGCGGAGCCAATCATCTGCTACTATCGGCTCGGTGCTACTGGAAAACACCGGTGGATTCAGCCTAAGAAAACGGGCTAAATGGTCAACAGGTGGTGGTGGTGGTGGTGGGTTGTTGTTGTTCCCCTGATTCTGATTCTGGGCTAGCAACTGCATCAATGTGTTCTGCTGCTGGATCAACTGAGTGACATCCGGTGGAAACACAAATCCGGGGTCACATAGGCATCTGAGGGTTTAGAAAAGATGAGATCTAAGAATAGAGGGGGTCTAAAGAGAAAACACTACCCATATGCACATGAGGCAAAAACAAACAATTCACTTCATTCAATCAAACAAGGGCATACAATCGATCTAACTATCGCAAAAGTGCTCGGACTACTATATTTATATGGTGGACTACTACTACTGATGAGGTGGTCTACTAGAAATATTCTTCAGTTGCAGACTCCATGATATCTGCTCCAGCTTCATCAACATAGTTATCATCGCTTCCGTCTAGATCCGAATCGGTGTCGTCGATGATGATGTAGTCTTCCGGGCTAATCTCCTTGGGTTCTTCGTCTTCCTCTACTGGTGTAGGGCCTCCCATAAATATTCCAATCTTCTTGATAGGTCGTCATTTTTCTCCACCAATACTTCAATTTCTTCTTTATAATCTTCATGTGTAGCCTTGAGTTCTTCCTCCAGTTCCTTGATTCTAGTCTTAGCCTTCTTCAGATCTATCATGTCGGCACACATCTGGTTCTCCTGTCGTCGAATGTGCTAGTTTAACTCCTGGATAAAAGCTGCAATTGATCTATCCTTCCTGGTGCTGATCATCTCCAGTGTTCATCTCGACGCCCACAAATCTGGTAGATAGTATCTTTGAGGTCATTGCGGTAGACTTCTCCAATGCGTCCCATGGCGATGTGAGCTGCCATGCTCATTCCTAGACTCCAAGTTGGTGCATCAAAAGAAAACTCTATGGGCTCAGTGACTGGCATGAACGTCCTTCCTGGAACTTGAACTTGAATCATCCAACGCTCTTCTTCAGGTAAAGTGGCGTTGTAGGTTCCGGTGAAGCTTGGTATTCCTATGTTCAGGTATCTAGTGACTTCCTTCAAGTGACGTCCAAAGGGTGTATCTTCATCTGGTTGCGTGAACTTGTTCCTTGCATCCGCCATCCTAAAGAGTAGAAAAGATGAGAGGTCAGTAGAGAAGAGAGTGAATAGTGATCTAGGTCTCTAACTTAGTGGTCGTGTCCTACAGTCAGCGTGTGCTCTGATACCATCTTTGTAGCGACCAGACCTCAAACAGTCTGATCTCTATGCTCCGATGTCATCCCTGGATCAGTAATGCTGACACCACACAGTACTTGGAGGATTTATAACAGAGTAGCAATCACACACTTATTACATCGAGTGTCTCAATAGAGAACTTATTACAATTAATATGGCTTAAGGCCATCTAATAACGATAACAGCGGAAGGCTTGGAAGATAAGTGAGTCCATCAACTCCAATGGCATCACTGAGTATAGAACCACGACCTAAAGACTCCTTAATCGTCGTCTAAAAAGTCTGCAACATTAACGTTGCAGCCCGAAACGGGTTAGCACATGGAATATGCTGGCAATGTAACACATAGAGAGTAATGGAATGAAACAGCTATACTATATGCATATTTGGCTGGTGGAAAGCTCCATGGTTACAGTTTTACGTAAAGCCAATTTTTCCCTACTTCAAAGGAATAAATTTAATTACGATCATGGTAGTTGTTAAACATTGAGAATGGTTGACAACATTCTCAATCCCAATTAAGCATCATCATTAAACAAACCCCAACAAAATTAATTTAGAGTAACATGTTGAGATTCACATGATAATCCAAGTACTAGATACTCAAGATGTCCATAACCGGGGACACGACTAACCATGATTAGTTTATTACACTCTGCAGAGGTTTGCACACTTTTCCCCACAAGACTCGATCGCCTCCGTTTGGTTTCTCGCACTACAAGGTGTTTGAGAAGACGGATGACCGAGACATAGTCTTTCAGAAGCGCTAGCACCTTACGATCGGGTAGACCGTACCACCTACATCCCCTACATCTGCTAGTCTACCACTATAAGAGTTCGCACGACTTAGTCAACTATGCTAGAGCCCATAATAGCTTGTGGCTGCACATGGAAGTTTCTAGTATGAATAGTCTCATGATCCCTTTGAGCCTGGGTGGCGGTCCGAAAGAAAACAGGCAAGTCCTGGAATACCCAGGTGCCTCAATCCACCCAG
>NW_024114632.1:0-13366 GCF_003073215.2 Triticum urartu | reverse complement strand
AAAAGAGGCACGGATCACTAGGAAACAACATGAACATATGGCATATTGATAAAAACAGATCAAGGACTTAGAGAAATTCTAAGTCCCTGAAATCAGCATTAACGAATGCACCACTTTGCAAGCTTGTGCTAGTCACCACACATATCACAAAAATACATGGATAGCACCTCTGTAAAGATGGCAAAACATATAACAAAACTCATGTAGAGCTCAAGAGCATATCATGCACACATTAATCATGGCAAAAATGACAAATAGCTATTTGGTGCAGCAGATCTGACAAATAACTCAAATAGCTCTCTTCCAACAGCATTTCGGGCATCAAGCTGAACTCAAATGAAAATGATGCAATGAGATGAAATGATGTACTCTCTGAGACGAACATGTATGCAAATGCAATGCACATGATGACATGATATGAGATGCATGACAACGACAACAACACACGGAGACAATAACTCGAACCCGAGGAAATAAAATAACTTAGCACCGGAAACGGCAAGATTTGGAGTACATATTAAGTAAATTACATTCGGGGTTTTACAACACTCCACCACTACGAAAGGATCTCGTCTCGAGATCTAGGACTGGAAGAACGCCGGGTACTCAGAACGGAGGTGATCCTCGCGTTCCCAGGTGGCTTCACGGTCGGAATGGTGTGACCACTTGACTTTGAGGAATTTGATTGACTTACTGTGAGTCTTGCATTCAGTCTCTTCAAGAATAGCCATGGGGTGCTCACGATAAGAGAGATCTTCTTGGAGATCAATGTCTTCGAAGTTGACAGTGCGGTCAGGAGTCTTGAAGCACTTGCGGAGCTGAGAGACATGGAACACGTCATGCACATTTGCAAAGTTTGAAGGAAGTTCAAGTTGATAGGCGAGATCACCTCTCTTGCTGACGATCTTGAAAGGACCCACGTATCTAGGGGCAAGCTTCCCTTTGATACCGAAGCGACGAGTACCTTTCATTGGAGAGACGCGGAGGTAAACATGATCTCCGATCTCGAAAGCCAAATCACGATGCTTACTATCATAGTAGCTCTTCTGGCGCGATTGCGCTGCTTTGAGGTTATCACGAATGACTTTGCACATTTCCTCTGCCTCTGTGATCAAGTCATTTCCAAGAAGTTGACGTTCACCGGTTTCTGACCAGTTGAGAGGAGTACGGCACTTCCTGCCATACAGAATTTCGAATGGGGCCTTGCCCGAACTTGCTTGAAAACTATTGTTGTAGGAGAATTCGGCGTATGGAAGGCAATCCTCCCACTTCATACCCAAGGAGATCACACAAGCCCTGAGCATATCTTCAAGAATCTGATTGACACGCTCGACTTGACCGATAGTTTGAGGATGGAAAGTTGTGCTGAAGCGGATGTTGGTGCCCATGGCCTTCTGAAAAGACTCCCAAAACTTGGAGGTAAAGATGATGCCACGGTCTGAAGAGATCACTTGTGGAATACCGTGCAGAGAGACAATCCAAGAGGTATACAGCTCCGCCAATTGAGCTGTAGTGATTGACTCTTTGATAGGCAGAAAGTGAGCCACTTTAGTGAGTTTGTCGATGACAACGAATATAGCATCATTGCCACACTTGGACTTTGGAAACCTAGTCACGAAGTCCATCTCAATGTGGTCAAACTTCCATTCTGGAATGGCAAGAGGTTGGAGGAGACCAGCTGGCCTTTGGTGTTCTGCCTTCATTCTTCTACAGACATCACACTCATTCACGAACTGAGCAATCTCGCGCTTCATTCGAGTCCACCAATAAGCCTGTTTGAGGTCCTGATACATCTTCGTACTCCCAGGGTGGATGGAGAGGAGTGAATTGTGAGCCTCATTCATGATCACTTTACGAAGGTCACCTTTGGGCACAACAATACGATCCTCTAAGAAGAGAGTATCCTTGTCATCAAGGCGGTAGCACTTGTACTTGGGTTGACTCTTGGCAATCCCAATCTTCACCTTCTTCACCATAGCATCAAGAAGTTGAGCCTCGTGAATTTGATCTTACAAAGTAGGAGACTTGAAGGTTGGCGAGGAAACCTTGAGGAACAACTTGCAGATTGAGTTTGCGGAAAGCTTCACAAAGCTCGGGTTGATAAGGCTTGAGAATCAGACTATTGCAGTACGCCTTCCTGCTCAAAGCGTCAGCAATGACATTGGCCTTGCCTGGAGTATACTCGATACTCGGATTATACTCTTGAATCATTTCGACCCAACGAGTCTGCCTGAGGTTGAGATTAGGCTGAGTGAAGATGTACTTGAGACTCTTGTGGTCAGTGAAGATGTCCACTTTTCTTCCCAATAAGAGATGTCTCCAAGTCAAAAGAGCATGCACAACTACCGCCAACTCGAGGTCATGAGTGGGGTAGTTCTTCTCGTTGGGCTTCAACTGGCGAGAGGTATAAGCCACAACTTTCTTCTCTTGCATCAACACTGCACCAAGACCTTGAAGAGAGGCATCGCAGAAGACCTCGAATGGTTTGGATTCATCAGGAGGAGTCAGAACTGGAGCAGTGACCAATTTCTCTTTCAAAGTGTTGAAAGCGATGTCACATTCCGGAGACTAAACGTACTTGACGTGCTTCTGGAGAAGGTTTGAAAGAGGCTTCGCGATCTTTGAAAAGTTCTCAACAAACCTTCGACAGTAGCTTGCGAGACCAAGGAAGCTACGAAGTTGCTTCATGTTCTGAGGTGGTTCCCAATTCACAATTGCAGACACCTTCTCAGGATTCACCGCAATGCCCTTGGCAGAGATGATATGCCCAAGATAGAGAACCTCATCGAGCCAAAACTCACACTTTAAGAACTTGGCGTAGAACTGATGTTCCCTGAGCTTATCGAGCACCAAACGCAAGTGCTTGGCATGATCTTCCTTGTTCTTCGAAAATACCAGAATGTCGTCGAGATAGACCAAAACAAAGTCATATGTGTACGCGTTGAAGATGAAGTTCATCATGCGAGAGAAAGTCGGAGGAGCGTTGACGAGGCCAAAAGACATGACAGTGTATTCATATGAACCATAGCTTGTTCGGAAAGCCGTCTTGGGAATATCTTGCTCACGGATTCGAATCTAGTGATAACCCATACGGAGATCAAGCTTGGAGAATACTCGGGCACCTTTGAGTTGTTCAAACAGCTCATTGATGTTGGGAAGTGGGTGTTTGTTCTTGATAGTCTTCTTGTTCAATGGACAGTAGTCAACACAAAGTCGGTCGGTTCCATCCTTCTTCTTCACAAAAAGTACTCCACAACCCCACGGAGAAGAACTAGGTCGGATGAGACCCATTCGCTCTTGAATATCGAGTTGCTTCTTTAGCTCCTTCAACTCTTCAGGTCCGAGCTTGTAAGGACGTTTGCAAACCAGTTCCGTGCCAGGCTCAAGATCCATGATGAATTCAACTGGCCGGTGTGGAGGCATTCCTGGAAGCTCTTCTAGAAAGACGTCTTGATATTTGCAAACGACTAGAATTTGAGAGATGGCATCCAGTTCACCCTTCTCATTGAGAGAAAACAGGCGGATGGTATCATCCCGAGCGGCAAAGACAATTACATCCTCAGACGAATAAGTCAATTGAATATGCCTGGCGGCACAATCAAGATGCGCCTTATGCTTAGAAAGCCAATCCATTCTGAGAATAACATCAATATCTGAGTCGCCCAGAACAATAGGAGAAGCTAGAAATTTGTAGTCGCCCAACGTGATAGTAACATCCGGGACGCAGGTATTAGCTGTCATTTGCTTACCCGGTGACACGATTTGCAAGGAACTTTGCAGATACCGATAATCGCACTCATACTTTGATGCAAAAGGTTTGGAAATGAAACAATGCGATGCACCAGTGTCAAAAAGAACTCTTGCAGGAATATCGTTAACAGAAAGGTTACCTATGATGACATCTGACGAGTCCTCTGCCTGAGCTGCATTCACCATGTTGACCTTGGCATACTTGGGGTTATGCTTGACCACAGCTGTACTTGCCGATCTCACAGGAGGAGGAGGGAGACGCCTCTAATTGAAGCATTTGTTGGCATAGTGACCCTTCTGTTGGCACTTGTTGCACGTGACCTCTGAAAGCGGACGGTGATACGGAGCACTTGATCTTGGAGCTTGAGACGAAGTCTTGTTCTGGAAGCCAGGGTTGGGTGGGTGGGAAGATCCACTGCCACCTTTACTCTTCTGTTGATACGGCTGACGGAACGGAGGAGGAGGAAGCCAATACTTCTGCTGCTTGGCCACTTGAGTAGAGGAAGAAGGAGTAGCGTCTCTGACTCACTTCTTGGAAGCATCACACTTCAGTTGAGCAGCCTCTTGCTTTAATGCCATGTTGTAGAACTCATCGTACCTAAAGGGCTCAAAGAGAACAAGAGCTAGCTGGATTTCTTCTCTGAGACCACCCCTGAACTGATATATCATGCTCTTCTCATCAGGGACGTCCTGCTTAGCAAAGTGGGCGAGCTTCTGAAACAACTTGTTGTAGTCATAGGCAGACATAGAGCCTTGCTTCAGGTTGCGGAATTCCTCACGCTTGCTTTCAACCACGCTCTGAGGAATATGATGAGCTTTGAAGTCTTGACGGAATTCATCCCAGGTAATCACACGGCCTCCTCTGGAATCTTTGTACTGCTGAAACCATTCTTCAGCTTGGTCTTTGAGTTGGAAGGAAGCGAACTTGACAAAGTCCTCAGGCCTGACGTTACTGCACTCGAAATGCTTGCATAAGTCCACAAGCCAATCGTCAGCATCAGTTGCCTCAACACAATTGCTGAAGGTCTTTGGCTGGTTAGCAAGGAACTGGTTGAGTGTAGCAAAGTGATTCTGATTGTTGCCTTGGTTGCCTTGGTTCGCTTGGTTGCGCTCTTGAAGAATTTGCATGATCAACTGGGTGTTTGCATTGGTAGCGGCCATCATAGCTTGCCATGCCTCCGGAGGTGGAGGTGGTGGTGGCGGATCAGGATTCGGAGTCGTGTGCGTTGGAGGAGCCATCCTGAATAGGTTGACATCCATTAGCACATTGATTGACAAATATTGAAGCTGAATCCAACGGGATGAAATTGCAACATATAGTCTTCACATCCGAACAAAATGAACGAATGCATTCCAATTGAAATGGTCACATATCCATAAATTGAGAAGCCACTTAGAATTTAGGTAGAGGAATAAATCAACAAGGTATGGAGCAAGAACAAATACTCGGTAAGGATCACCCGATCTCAAACCAAATATCCGCGAAAGAAGAACTAGAGCGATAAGAATTCCCACCTATGAAACTCCCGAACCTTTCCAGTTATGCAATCAGGTGTTGGGGATACAGGGGAAGCATAATATCTCACCCAAACCTAGCAAATCCTACATCCAGCTGTATCCATCCTTCAACACATAACCGAGAAAACTTCGGAAATTGTCTACCTCAACCTTTGAAAAGCATCTGTTATACAAGTTATGGCAATACTCCCGAACTCCCGCCCAAGTACTGGGTGGCATCGAGGTTATCTCACCAACAACTGCATAAAAGAGATTTTCGATGTCGGCGAACTAAACTCAGGTATTCCAGAACTGCAACGATAAAATTGTGACGACAACACCTCGGAGCTCAACTCCCCGGGACACTGCCACAACCCCTAAATGACAGGAGGCACCAAGAACAATGTTCTCGTCACAAAACCATCGGAACGATTCCAAGATACCCGCGTGATCCTAAAAAAAATTAGTGAAATTTGAGAAGAGAAGAGTCAAAACTCTACGTCAGGATGCCTTACCAGAGCGATGAAGGGACTGGGGAGTAAAAAGAATTCCTAAACTCTCTGATATATAATTCCTAAAAGACTCAAAACATTTTTCTAGACTCAACAACGGCAGCTAAATCGATCAAGCAGTGGGGCTCCTAAGGTCGGGGAAGGCTCTGATTACCAACTTGTAACGCCCTCGATGCGGCTATATCTCCTACGTGTCGAAGCATGACTTAGAGGCATAACCGCATTGAAAGCAATGTCGCAAGTAAGGTAATCTTCACAACAACCCATGTAAATAGATAATAAAGGGAAAGGTACATAGTTCGCTTACACTCACCACGTCACACAAAGTACATAAATAGCATTACAACATCCAATACACTCATGGTCCGACTACGGTACCAAAATAAAAGATCAACCCAACATGCGACACGGTCCCGATCGCCCCAACTGGGCACCACTACTAATCATCAGGGAAAGACACATAGTAATGGTGTGAGTCTTCGTCGAACTCCCACTTGAGCTCAAGCGCATCATCTGGAACGGAATCATCGGGCCCTGCATCTGGTTTGGAAGTAATCTGTGAGCCACGGGGACTCAGCAATCTCGCACCCTCGCGATCAAGACTATTTAAGCTTATAGGTAAGGCAAGGTAATATGTGGAGCTGCAGCAAGCGACTAGCATAAATGGTGGCTAACATGTTCGCAAAAGAGAGCGAGAAGAGAAGGCAAAGCTCGAACGAAGAACTAGAGAACAACCTACGACAAACATTACTCCAACACCGTGTTCACTTCCCGGACTCCGCCGAGAAGAGACCATCACGGTAACACACATAGTTGATTCATTTTAATTAAGTTATGGTTCAAGTTATCTACAACCGGACATTAACAAATTCCCATCTGCCCATAACCGCGGGCACGGCTTTCGAAAGTTCAAATCCCTGCAGGGGAGTCCCAACTTAGCCCATGACAAGCTCTCATGGTCAACGAAGGATATACCTTCTCCCGAGACATTTCGATCAGACTCGGCATCCCGGTTCTACAAGACAACTTCGACAAGTTAAAACAAATCCAGCAACACCGCCCGAATGTGCCAACAAATCTCGATAGGAGCTGCACATATTTCGTTCTTAGGGCACACTCAGATGAGCGCTCCATACAACTAAAACCAAACCTCGAGTTTCCCCGAGGGGGCGCTGCACAGGACTCTATTTTGGACCAACACTCAGAGGAGCACTGGCCCGGGGGGTTTAAATAAGATGACCCTTGGGCTCCGGAAACCCAAGGGAAAAAGAGGCTAGGTGGCAAATGGTAAAACCAAGGTTGGGCATTGCTGGAAGAGTTTTATTCAAGGCGATTTGTCAAGGGGTTCCCATTATTACCCAACCGCGTAAGGAACGCAAAATCCGGGAACATAACACCGATATGACAGAAATGCAAATGATAAACAAGCATGTCAAAAATGCAAATGATAAACAGGTTTCAGACTTAGTGAAATTAACACTAGTCTGGAATTTCAGATCAGGTAGCACACTTTGGAGTTTGAAAACTATATGCTACAGGAACTTAACATGGCAAAGCAAGGCATGGCTTGGAGCTACTCAAAGAGCTTAACAAAAGTCCCTTAGTGACCTTGAGCCTAAAGGGATCAGAAAATACAATTGCAAGCATGTGAACATGGCAAAAACATAAACAGATTACAGACTTGGTGAAAAACTAGAGCATGCAAATATGATAGCAAGTAGGCATGTTCATGAGCTCGATGCACTCACTATAGAGCACGTCATGACAATCTAAGCATACACCCATCAATAATACACATTATATAAGCTAGACATGGCAAGAACAACAACATAGCATGCACGGATCAACAACAACATCCTCGGCAAAATCGCTAACAAGTAGACGATCTGCCAGGAATTACGAAATAGCAAAAGTAGAGCTCGATTCACTCAAGCTAGGGTGCTCCACAAATGCAAACAAAGACATGGATGGATAGAGCACCACAAGATTAACAAAGCATCCTTAGTGATAATCCTCAAAAGAGGCACGGATCACTAGGAAACAACATGAACATATGGCATATTGATAAAAACAGATCAAGGACTTAGAGAAATTCTAAGTCCCTGAAATCAGCATTAACGAATGCACCACTTTGCAAGCTTGTGCTAGTCACCACACATATCACAAAAATACATGGATAGCACCTCTGTAAAGATGGCAAAACATATAACAAAACTCATGTAGAGCTCAAGAGCATATCATGCACACATTAATCATGGCAAAAATGACAAATAGCTATTTGGTGCAGCAGATCTGACAAATAACTCAAATAGCTCTCTTCCAACAGCATTTCGGGCATCAAGCTGAACTCAAATGAAAATGATGCAATGAGATGAAATGATGTACTCTCTGAGACGAACATGTATGCAAATGCAATGCACATGATGACATGATATGAGATGCATGACAACGACAACAACACACGGAGACAATAACTCGAACCCGAGGAAATAAAATAACTTAGCACCGGAAACGGCAAGATTTGGAGTACATATTAAGTAAATTACATTCGGGGTTTTACAACACTCCACCACTACGAAAGGATCTCGTCTCGAGATCTAGGACTGGAAGAACGCCGGGTACTCAGAACGGAGGTGATCCTCGCGTTCCCAGGTGGCTTCACGGTCGGAATGGTGTGACCACTTGACTTTGAGGAATTTGATTGACTTACTGTGAGTCTTGCATTCAGTCTCTTCAAGAATAGCCATGGGGTGCTCACGATAAGAGAGATCTTCTTGGAGATCAATGTCTTCGAAGTTGACAGTGCGGTCAGGAGTCTTGAAGCACTTGCGGAGCTGAGAGACATGGAACACGTCATGCACATTTGCAAAGTTTGAAGGAAGTTCAAGTTGATAGGCGAGATCACCTCTCTTGCTGACGATCTTGAAAGGACCCACGTATCTAGGGGCAAGCTTCCCTTTGATACCGAAGCGACGAGTACCTTTCATTGGAGAGACGCGGAGGTAAACATGATCTCCGATCTCGAAAGCCAAATCACGATGCTTACTATCATAGTAGCTCTTCTGGCGCGATTGCGCTGCTTTGAGGTTATCACGAATGACTTTGCACATTTCCTCTGCCTCTGTGATCAAGTCATTTCCAAGAAGTTGACGTTCACCGGTTTCTGACCAGTTGAGAGGAGTACGGCACTTCCTGCCATACAGAATTTCGAATGGGGCCTT
Source organism: Triticum urartu (assembly GCF_003073215.2). NCBI lineage: Eukaryota > Viridiplantae > Streptophyta > Magnoliopsida > Poales > Poaceae > Triticum > Triticum urartu. Next base: position 4,386 of record NW_024114632.1, on the reverse strand, counting down.
GCCCGAACTTGCTTGAAAACTATTGTTGTAGGAGAATTCGGCGTATGGAAGGCAATCCTCCCACTTCATACCCAAGGAGATCACACAAGCCCTGAGCATATCTTCAAGAATCTGATTGACACGCTCGACTTGACCGATAGTTTGAGGATGGAAAGTTGTGCTGAAGCGGATGTTGGTGCCCATGGCCTTCTGAAAAGACTCCCAAAACTTGGAGGTAAAGATGATGCCACGGTCTGAAGAGATCACTTGTGGAATACCGTGCAGAGAGACAATCCAAGAGGTATACAGCTCCGCCAATTGAGCTGTAGTGATTGACTCTTTGATAGGCAGAAAGTGAGCCACTTTAGTGAGTTTGTCGATGACAACGAATATAGCATCATTGCCACACTTGGACTTTGGAAACCTAGTCACGAAGTCCATCTCAATGTGGTCAAACTTCCATTCTGGAATGGCAAGAGGTTGGAGGAGACCAGCTGGCCTTTGGTGTTCTGCCTTCATTCTTCTACAGACATCACACTCATTCACGAACTGAGCAATCTCGCGCTTCATTCGAGTCCACCAATAAGCCTGTTTGAGGTCCTGATACATCTTCGTACTCCCAGGGTGGATGGAGAGGAGTGAATTGTGAGCCTCATTCATGATCACTTTACGAAGGTCACCTTTGGGCACAACAATACGATCCTCTAAGAAGAGAGTATCCTTGTCATCAAGGCGGTAGCACTTGTACTTGGGTTGACTCTTGGCAATCCCAATCTTCACCTTCTTCACCATAGCATCAAGAAGTTGAGCCTCGTGAATTTGATCTTACAAAGTAGGAGACTTGAAGGTTGGCGAGGAAACCTTGAGGAACAACTTGCAGATTGAGTTTGCGGAAAGCTTCACAAAGCTCGGGTTGATAAGGCTTGAGAATCAGACTATTGCAGTACGCCTTCCTGCTCAAAGCGTCAGCAATGACATTGGCCTTGCCTGGAGTATACTCGATACTCGGATTATACTCTTGAATCATTTCGACCCAACGAGTCTGCCTGAGGTTGAGATTAGGCTGAGTGAAGATGTACTTGAGACTCTTGTGGTCAGTGAAGATGTCCACTTTTCTTCCCAATAAGAGATGTCTCCAAGTCAAAAGAGCATGCACAACTACCGCCAACTCGAGGTCATGAGTGGGGTAGTTCTTCTCGTTGGGCTTCAACTGGCGAGAGGTATAAGCCACAACTTTCTTCTCTTGCATCAACACTGCACCAAGACCTTGAAGAGAGGCATCGCAGAAGACCTCGAATGGTTTGGATTCATCAGGAGGAGTCAGAACTGGAGCAGTGACCAATTTCTCTTTCAAAGTGTTGAAAGCGATGTCACATTCCGGAGACTAAACGTACTTGACGTGCTTCTGGAGAAGGTTTGAAAGAGGCTTCGCGATCTTTGAAAAGTTCTCAACAAACCTTCGACAGTAGCTTGCGAGACCAAGGAAGCTACGAAGTTGCTTCATGTTCTGAGGTGGTTCCCAATTCACAATTGCAGACACCTTCTCAGGATTCACCGCAATGCCCTTGGCAGAGATGATATGCCCAAGATAGAGAACCTCATCGAGCCAAAACTCACACTTTAAGAACTTGGCGTAGAACTGATGTTCCCTGAGCTTATCGAGCACCAAACGCAAGTGCTTGGCATGATCTTCCTTGTTCTTCGAAAATACCAGAATGTCGTCGAGATAGACCAAAACAAAGTCATATGTGTACGCGTTGAAGATGAAGTTCATCATGCGAGAGAAAGTCGGAGGAGCGTTGACGAGGCCAAAAGACATGACAGTGTATTCATATGAACCATAGCTTGTTCGGAAAGCCGTCTTGGGAATATCTTGCTCACGGATTCGAATCTAGTGATAACCCATACGGAGATCAAGCTTGGAGAATACTCGGGCACCTTTGAGTTGTTCAAACAGCTCATTGATGTTGGGAAGTGGGTGTTTGTTCTTGATAGTCTTCTTGTTCAATGGACAGTAGTCAACACAAAGTCGGTCGGTTCCATCCTTCTTCTTCACAAAAAGTACTCCACAACCCCACGGAGAAGAACTAGGTCGGATGAGACCCATTCGCTCTTGAATATCGAGTTGCTTCTTTAGCTCCTTCAACTCTTCAGGTCCGAGCTTGTAAGGACGTTTGCAAACCAGTTCCGTGCCAGGCTCAAGATCCATGATGAATTCAACTGGCCGGTGTGGAGGCATTCCTGGAAGCTCTTCTAGAAAGACGTCTTGATATTTGCAAACGACTAGAATTTGAGAGATGGCATCCAGTTCACCCTTCTCATTGAGAGAAAACAGGCGGATGGTATCATCCCGAGCGGCAAAGACAATTACATCCTCAGACGAATAAGTCAATTGAATATGCCTGGCGGCACAATCAAGATGCGCCTTATGCTTAGAAAGCCAATCCATTCTGAGAATAACATCAATATCTGAGTCGCCCAGAACAATAGGAGAAGCTAGAAATTTGTAGTCGCCCAACGTGATAGTAACATCCGGGACGCAGGTATTAGCTGTCATTTGCTTACCCGGTGACACGATTTGCAAGGAACTTTGCAGATACCGATAATCGCACTCATACTTTGATGCAAAAGGTTTGGAAATGAAACAATGCGATGCACCAGTGTCAAAAAGAACTCTTGCAGGAATATCGTTAACAGAAAGGTTACCTATGATGACATCTGACGAGTCCTCTGCCTGAGCTGCATTCACCATGTTGACCTTGGCATACTTGGGGTTATGCTTGACCACAGCTGTACTTGCCGATCTCACAGGAGGAGGAGGGAGACGCCTCTAATTGAAGCATTTGTTGGCATAGTGACCCTTCTGTTGGCACTTGTTGCACGTGACCTCTGAAAGCGGACGGTGATACGGAGCACTTGATCTTGGAGCTTGAGACGAAGTCTTGTTCTGGAAGCCAGGGTTGGGTGGGTGGGAAGATCCACTGCCACCTTTACTCTTCTGTTGATACGGCTGACGGAACGGAGGAGGAGGAAGCCAATACTTCTGCTGCTTACCCACTTGAGTAGAGGAAGAAGGAGTAGCGTCTCTGACTCACTTCTTGGAAGCATCACACTTCAGTTGAGCAGCCTCTTGCTTTAATGCCATGTTGTAGAACTCATCGTACCTAAAGGGCTCAAAGAGAACAAGAGCTAGCTGGATTTCTTCTCTGAGACCACCCCTGAACTGATATATCATGCTCTTCTCATCAGGGACGTCCTGCTTAGCAAAGTGGGCGAGCTTCTGAAACAACTTGTTGTAGTCATAGGCAGACATAGAGCCTTGCTTCAGGTTGCGGAATTCCTCACGCTTGCTTTCAACCACGCTCTGAGGAATATGATGAGCTTTGAAGTCTTGACGGAATTCATCCCAGGTAATCACACGGCCTCCTCTGGAATCTTTGTACTGCTGAAACCATTCTTCAGCTTGGTCTTTGAGTTGGAAGGAAGCGAACTTGACAAAGTCCTCAGGCCTGACGTTACTGCACTCGAAATGCTTGCATAAGTCCACAAGCCAATCGTCAGCATCAGTTGCCTCAACACAATTGCTGAAGGTCTTTGGCTGGTTAGCAAGGAACTGGTTGAGTGTAGCAAAGTGATTCTGATTGTTGCCTTGGTTGCCTTGGTTCGCTTGGTTGCGCTCTTGAAGAATTTGCATGATCAACTGGGTGTTTGCATTGGTAGCGGCCATCATAGCTTGCCATGCCTCCGGAGGTGGAGGTGGTGGTGGCGGATCAGGATTCGGAGTCGTGTGCGTTGGAGGAGCCATCCTGAATAGGTTGACATCCATTAGCACATTGATTGACAAATATTGAAGCTGAATCCAACGGGATGAAATTGCAACATATAGTCTTCACATCCGAACAAAATGAACGAATGCATTCCAATTGAAATGGTCACATATCCATAAATTGAGAAGCCACTTAGAATTTAGGTAGAGGAATAAATCAACAAGGTATGGAGCAAGAACAAATACTCGGTAAGGATCACCCGATCTCAAACCAAATATCCGCGAAAGAAGAACTAGAGCGATAAGAATTCCCACCTATGAAACTCCCGAACCTTTCCAGTTATGCAATCAGGTGTTGGGGATACAGGGGAAGCATAATATCTCACCCAAACCTAGCAAATCCTACATCCAGCTGTATCCATCCTTCAACACATAACCGAGAAAACTTCGGAAATTGTCTACCTCAACCTTTGAAAAGCATCTGTTATACAAGTTATGGCAATACTCCCGAACTCCCGCCCAAGTACTGGGTGGCATCGAGGTTATCTCACCAACAACTGCATAAAAGAGATTTTCGATGTCGGCGAACTAAACTCAGGTATTCCAGAACTGCAACGATAAAATTGTGACGACAACACCTC
>NW_024114631.1:0-11219 GCF_003073215.2 Triticum urartu | reverse complement strand
CGCACGACCGCCGCAGGCGGACATAGAGTTGCAGCCGCCCGCAGAAACGCGCCGGGGAAGCGGCTACCTCATGCTATGGGCAATTGGTGCGGGCACCACCCGGTCAACTCGCAGCTTTGGCAGCGGGGCTGGGGGGAACACGGGCCAGCTTTTGGTATATGAGTTTAGTCGCTTCACCAGCATGTAGGGCGCCTCATGGCGAACCCAGTCCCAGACAGAGCCAGAGAGCTTGTGCACCTCGTGTGCAACCGGTCCCTGCATGGCCTGCGCGGGGTTTTCTGGGTTTACCCGCGGGTGCCGTGGCACATAGACACTTAGGCTTCAGTTCCTTGGTTGACTTGCATGTAGTTGGGTACTTCTCTCAGGGGTATACTGCAGCTGCTCGGGGGCACAGCCGCCGCAGCCGCACGCAGCCCCCGCCGCCGGAAGACCGCTTAGCTAGTGCTCCTTGCCTCACCGGGATTATGCTCAGCGCTAGTCTCCTGCAGCCTGCATTCCTTTGATGGTTTCAGTGTTGCTCCATCTGCCTTTCGAACACATAGAATGTTTGTTGTTGCATGACCGAATAGCCGCCGCTCTTGGGCTCTTGTCTCGAGTTGCCGAACCGACAAGGCCTTGTGCTGAGTCACCCTGTAGAAACCCAAAAAAAAATCAATGTCAAAATGCCTGATGGAGCCTCTTGGCTCATGCAGGGACCCCGGCGGGGGCGACGTGCAACAGACAAACAAAACTGAAAGAAAACCAAAGCTGACTCAGAACTGAAACAAAAACTGAACGAAAGTAGGAAACAGAAGGGTAACATTGAGCTGGAGCTGTGTGCAAGATCCCTAGGACATACAGTGAGGAAGCAGCGGCTAATTTCCAAGCGACAGGATTCAGCACAAAATCCGTGACCTCCGGGTAGCGTGATGATCATTGAGCATGCATCATTGACATGACATTGATTACACACTGTGGTAGGCCATACATGGCCTGTTCACAGGCTCCTATAAAGGCACAAACATGCTGCTCAAAAAACCGGTGTGCAATGTGCGGACAGCGCGGGTACTCTGGTGGAAAGTCCAAATCAAGCGAATGAGTCAGGGATGGTGTGTGTGTACATGCGTTTGCTGACCTCTCGCACCGACTTCTTGTTGTGCGCTGAAACCAATGATCGTCTACGAATCGGCAAAGATCTCAATCACAGGTGGCTGATCTGCCATGCATCATTGCAGCTTGACGACTATATACAGAAAGCGATCTGCTGCAGCCATCCGCGCGTGCAGCCAACCTAGGGGCAAGAGCAGTGATGGACGAGTTCCAGCCACCCACACCTGCACACAGAAATGCAAGTTGTGAATGATGCGCATAACAATATGTCGACCAGCTAGATGGTCAGGACAACCCATCGTATGCAATTCTACTATAAGGCTCTCAGGGGAATCACACCTGCATAGATGCCAATGATGACTGGCTGCCTGATGCACAATCTGATATGTGCTGGGGAAGCATTTGCCGCAGCGCTTGCACCAATGTCGCGGGCTGGCCGTCCGCTGCGAATGCTGCCAAAGGAAGTGAGATGGTCTCTCGATGGTGTTCGCCAACGAAATCGCCTGTTGCACAGCACCGCAAGTTGTTCAAACTTGCAACATGTCCGAGTACATCACTTTGCAGACAATGCAGGACTGCACACTTCGTTGCATGCATGTTTCACCGCCGTACACAATTGCATGGCTGGAGATGCGTCACGCACCACTGGTGGTCACCAAGACCCTGACTGGCACTCGAGTGCTGGTTGCGCCAAAGCCCAGCTGCTTGAGAGTGGCTGCAAGATGCTGACCATTGCCCGCGGCTACACCTTGGTGCATGTCTGCTTGCGCAGCTGATGTCATGTTCATGACCCTGCTGGCATTGCCAGTGCAGATCACTGAAGCCTCCTGCGCAAACAGTCTTCACTATAATCGCTTGCTGTGTTGCCGCATCCTCAGCTGCACGCTACTTGTATGCGTGAACATCGTGATGTCAATTGCAGTCGGATCAGTCATTTCAAGTGGACAACACCTTCAAAGAATTGATGAATGTCGACTGCCCAACTTCGAGGCACCAAGGAAGCAGCTGGTCTGTTGGGCATGCTCTGTAGTGTACCTGCAAGTAGGAAAGCAGCCATTATACTCCGATTGCAACGGCCACATATATGCGTGGGCGTGGTGCTGCACCAAAACAGAACACCAGCAGCCTACCACTCCTCACCACCAAGTGCCAAGGTCGCTCGCGGCCCTGAGTGTGGAGGTCATACAGCACACCTGCCGGATGCTGCCTACACGTGGATGGTGGGTTGTTAGGGTTGGGCAACAACTATCGAGGTGCTGAATTACGTTCCTGGGCTTGCTCGCCGGCATGGTGATCCACACTTGCCTAAAGTTCAGCTACCCAAGACGTCATGACACCCCATCCCACGATTAAGCATGCTCACCACTGCAGTGGCTGCCCTTCGTATTCAAACCACGGCGTGTCCTCACCAGGTGGCAGCAGATGCTGCAGCACACAGCGCCAGTTTGTGGCTGCAACCAGTCAACGGCACAACATAAACGTTCACAAGTATATCGAAATAACGGACAGGAACAAAATTTCAAGACGGGTCTCACCTGGAAGAGGTGTTTTACATGTTCGGCCACGTAAGGGAGATAGCCGAGACGTGGCACCATCGCCTGCATTGCACGCAATACATGCGCCCTTCAACACAGTGACGCAATGTCGTCGCCATCCGCAGATGCCAGCAAGATTACGAGGATGTGAAATCGGCTGAGTACCTACCAGAACAGGTCGAGGCCGGTGGGGCGTCACCACATCACTTGCAGCCAGAGTCAGCTTCAGCGGGATCTGTGGAATAGTCACATCAGATCAGCCATTCGCCAGGCTTCAGCATGCAGTGGAAATCATGGCATGCATTCGAAACTTCATGCTGGATTCTGATTGTCCACAGAGGACGGTCGTGCGCACCGAGGCACGCCATGCCGCAGCCTGGATGGCGTCCAATGAACCCACGTGCTCACCGTGCATGCTGCTCGCCAGGAAAGCATGTGCATACCCAACTCCTTCACATGTTACAGACCGAACTCTGCGTCACATGATGTGCCGTTCACCTCAGGTCAAAGATGCAAGGTGTTTCCGAGACTGGGCACAGTGACTCCGCAGAGCTCGAGTCGAAAGGTCACAGGCCGCCACAAGGCCAGGATCTCGTCAGGGCTTCGACACGCATGTGAGTGAGCGTTCCTGCAGCTTTGCAAACAGAGTATGTTACACAAGCGTGGTCTTGCAAGCTAGTGATGTCAAGCGCCTTTCAGGCCGGGTTGTCCTTTGTAGCCCGATCAACAATTGTCCCCTTCCAGCCTGGCGGCACAACACTTTGGTGCACAGCTGCAGTGCCCACAAGGCCACTTTCTGCGTTTTGTACAGTACCCGGTAGATGAAACACAGATGTACAGGACCGATCGCGCGGACTGACACGCTTTGCTTGTGTGCATCACGGCACGATGCGAAGTGCAAAGCTTTTCGAGCAGCAGACGCGGAGCTCGGAGGCGGGAGGCGGGCGTCGCGGTGATCCTGATCGCCGTCCGCGTGGACCCAAACCGGATTGGTGCGCTGCCGTTGATCGCGCTTCCGCTGCGCAGCGTGGTAGTTTTCGATGGCTTGGCACCACGGCACCTTTCAGGCTGAGCGTCGGCCTGACAATGCACACTCTGCTCTTGCAGGTTCTTGCATGACGATCGCGATGCCGAGCCGAAGGCTCCTCCTTCCCGGCGGACGGATGCTTCTGCTGCGCCCGCAGGTGGTGTGCGGCAGTGTGTCTCAGCAGTGCCATCGTGCATGATGGGCAAACAGAGCCAAATCACGCAAAGAAAACATGCAACTGCCAATTTTCATGCTCGCAGCTCGAATGTGGGAGTACAAGGACCTGGATGGTCAGACGCACGGTCCATTCAGCAGCGAGAAAATGCGGCAGTGGGTTGCAAAAGGCTACTTCCAGCCGGACCTGCAGGCAAGGCCCGAAATCAGGGCTACGTCAAGCTTGGTCACACATGCATTTCCGCAGAGATGTGACAGCCGGGTCACTAATCGTTTTGCATCACTACATACAGCCATCATGCCCACATGCGCCGACCCATATCTGCAGGTGCGCCAAGCGGACGGCACGCGCAGCTGGGCCGCCCTGTCGCAGCTGATGCCGCTCATGTCAGAGCGCCCCGCTGCCAAGCCGCAACGGCAGCCGGCTGATGACCGCCGCGTCTCGGCGTTCGAGCGGCTGACAAGCGGCGATGCTGGCGGCAGTGGGCAGGTGCTGCAGGCCCCCCGCCGTGGCGGCAGCGGCAGAGACGGTGGCCGCGGGGCCGGCAGGGATGGCGGCAGCCGACGCGGCAGTGGTCGTGGCGGCAGAGGCCAAGTGATGCTCTGCTGGCCTGCGTGCTGTCTACTTGTCCTGAGCTTGCTCGACCCAAAACATGCAAATTCAGTTGCATGGTGAAGCGCCCATTTTGCAATGTGGCCACTTTGTCGAGAGCCTGCTAGGAGGCTCATCGGCGATCGAGCGGCATTCGATCTGAACACGGTGGGCATGTGCTGTTGTGCAGCATTTGGAGGAGCACGGCGGCGCAGAGGACGGACGCCAGCGCCAGCGAGGCGGGCGTGGCCGGGGGGAGGGCAAGTCCCCAAAGGCGGCACAGGCAAAGCGGCTGTTCACGAACAAGGCTGCCTTGGTGCGCGCCTGCTTGAATATGACGATGGCAATGCCTCTAGTCGCTGAGCTGTCAGCTTGTGGCGCATAAGACACCCGAGTGATCACCAGAATGAGTCTTTTATTGAGGAAATCCGTTTTGCATGCAGGCTGCCGACCAGCCCCTGTGGCGCTATGTCGACCTGTCGGGTACAGTCCAGGTGTGGACGAGACTTGGACACATGATCAAAGTAGGCTTTGCCGGGGGCCTCCTGCATCATTGGCCTGCATCACCAAAGCCTCTGACGTGTTGTGCTGATGCGCCAACAGGGACCGTTCACGGCTGCAAACATGACGGAGTGGTATGCGCGAGGCTACCTCAGCGATGGAAAACTCTTGCTCATCGGCCATGTGCGTGGTGTTTCTCCTGCTTGTGTGATGCCGATCTATACATCCTGGTGTGTCTGGCTGCGCCTGGCTCTTCATCCCTGCAATAACGCGGTCCGGAGTTCGCCATACTCAACCAGCTGTCCTGTGCAGGACCGGCAAGTTGCGCCGCCAAACCTGCCACCCCTGACGTTCTACCAGCCTCTTGGCAAACTGCTGGAGCAAGGTGTGCTACCTTTCGTTGGTGTGTCATGTACGACGTATCTCGCCACTGGGGCTTGCCAGGTTACACTCAGTCTGATCGATAGTATCCGATTCATGCAGGCGAGAAGTACATGCCTCTGACAGTGGAGGACATCAAGCGCCACCAGGCAGAGTCAGCAGCGTCTGAGGCCGCTGCCGGCAGTGCTGACAGTGCCACTGACGGCGATGCTGCTGCCCCACCGGCAGAGCCATCAGGTGCGGAAGCAGCCACTTCTTCGTGGCTATTTGTTTGAGATGGCCGATGTGGAACGGATGGCAGCTGCTGGAGACCCGTGTGTGTGTGTCAGCAGTTTGAAACTGAGGTGTGAGATGCCAACCGCCATTGTTGCGCAGACCTGGTAGACGGCGACAAGCCCATGGACACCAACACCACTCAGGGCGGCGAACCGGTGGAGGCCTCACCGTCCAGCCCAGCATCGGCTGATGGTGTGCTTCAGGCTGTCATCGTCTTGCGGCTGGCACTTGAGCATGTTTACTCGTTGTTTGTCGACCACACCTTATCGTTCATGGTTGTTTGTCCGCCTGCAAGGTACAGATGATGATGTGGAGCACAGCACGCATGCAGCTCCCGTCGCCAGCTCTGAGGCCGCACCGGACACAGTGTCTGCGGAGGCGCACGCTGCCGACAGGTCCAGCGAGTCGACAGAGGCTCAGCCTGTGGCCTTGCCTGCTGATCAGCCTGCGGCAGCAGCTGCAGATGCCGCCGGATCGCCAGATGCAGATGCAAGCGCAGAGGCGGGCAGCAAAGCAGCTGCTCCCGTGGAGGTGGCGGAGGCACCAGCTGCTCCAGTGGAGGTGGCGGAGGCACCAGCTGCTCCCGTGGAGGCACCAGCTGCTTCGACCTCCTCAGATGCCCAGGCTGGCACGCATGAGGGGGGCACACCTGCAGCAGCAGGCAATGATGTGGCGAAAGCGGCGGCAGATGATGGAGCAGAAAATGGCGCTGATCATAGCAACAACACATCTGCGCCAGCCCCAGAAGAGGCAGCTGAGGAGTAGGCAGAGCCCAGTTTGCATGTTTGAGTTCTTGAGAGCATGGCAGTTGATGTCAACCTGTTGATGATTTGACAAGCGTGAAACTGCGAGCTGCGAGTTGTTCACTGTTCTCTAGAAACTCTGGACGTTGGTGGGGAGGACGTGCGGTCACGTTATGGAGGTCCATCTTTGCCAGTCTGATGGGTATCGAACATCCCCTCAAAGTGCAGTGCCCCTTGCGTACCTCAGATCTGCGTTTCGCATGCTGACGGTCACCGGCGGCACCCTCCTTCCAGCTCGGCTTGTGGCAGTTTACAAGCGGCTGATGAAATCTGCTGGTGGACGCCCTTCGGTACTGTGCAACGTTGTACAGGTGAAAACCATGCAGGGTTGTCCGCCGAAAACGCCGCCGTCAGGGTGATAAGCAAAACCCCAACTGCTCGAAATCGAAAGCACCAGCTGGCAACCTTTCCCCTATCGGCTATTTGACTGGAAATATTGCTCCTATGAAATAGCCGGTTGGGAAAGAAGAAGCTGCACACACTTCCCAATCGGCTATTTCTCCTGAGCATGTTGTCACTATGAAATAGCCGGTTGGGCATAGAAAAGCTGCACATACTTCCCAATCGGCTATTTCTCCTGAGCATGTTGTCACTATGAAATAGCCGGTTGGGAAACGAGAAGCCACACACACTTCCCAATCGGCTATTTCTTCTGAGCATGTTGTCACTATGAAATAGCCGGTTGGGAAAGGAAGACACACACTTCCCAATCGGCTATTTCATCTGAGCATGCTGCCCTGTAAAATAGCCGGTCGGGAAAGGAAGACCGACACACACTTCCCAATCGGCTATTTCTCCTGAGCATGTTGTGACTATGAAATAGCCGGTTGGGAAAGGAAGACCGACACACACTTCCCAATCGGCTATTTCTCCTGAGCATGTTGTCACTATGAAATCGGCTATTTCTCCCGAGCATGTTGTCACTATGAAATAGCCGGTTGGGAAAGGAGAAGCTGCACACACTTCCCAATCGGCTATTTCTCCTGAGCATGTTGTCACTATGGAATAGCCGGTTGGGAAAGGAAGACACACACTTCCCAATCGGCTATTTTGCTTCGACAGGATGTCCCCGGGATTTGAACCCGGAATAGATTCTCTGGCATTCTGGGTAGATTCTCTTGCTCGCTGGGGCACACTGCACTCCCAGCAAGCGAGGTAATCTACGTATACCCCCAGCGAAGCAAAGCTTCGTGATACTAGCAGAGCGGCGTGCCTAATAAGCAAATGCATGGTCTCCTGGGTCCAACAACAGGGTGCACGCATACCTCAAAGGCAGATGCACCGGGAGAGCAGGCAGGAACTGGACCAGACGTGGGGCTTGAGGTTACCTGTACGTTAAGACTGGCATTCTGGGGTGCATTGCACACCCAGGCCGCGAGGTAATCTATATATTTGAACCCGGAATCTCGTCGACGAACGGGGACGCCGAGACCGCTAAGCACTACGGAGGGCCCTACTGGTGTGGCGTTTTGCGTATGTATATCGCGATGTGAATTTAAAACACACATGTCAGGAGCTCAAACTAAACCCTACTTAAGTACGAGCACTCTTGCAAATGGTCTGAAAGTAACCTGCTCGAAATCGAAAGCACCAGCTGGCAAGTGCACGTCGCTTTCTGCATCGAGCACGTCTCTGCGCGCAGCTGGGTCCCGACTTCAGACTGCTGATTTGCTGACGCCCTACGCTGATGCACGTCGAAGCGCCCAGCTGATGGCGGCACAGCTTGAGCGGTTTCCGATGTCGTGATGAACGATCATGTCGGCCTCTCCACCGACTCGCCCCCACGGTGCAAAGGGCAGAACGGATGCAAAGTCAGCAACTCCAGCCCTGACCGGCTGGACTCCCGAGGTGAGTGCAACATATCCGATCGATCTGAAGGTTGCAAGTTGGTGTTCACCCGATGGATGCAGTGACTGGCACTTCGCACCGGATTCCTCACGCAGGTGGACCAGCAATTGAGGAGTCTGGTTGACAAGCACGGTCCAAAACGCTGGTCTGTGATAGCCAAAGAGCTGAAGGTCAAGAGCAGCAAGCAGTGTCGGCGCCGGTGGAAGAATGTGCTGAACGTAAATCGCAAGACAGGTGACCTGCTGTCAGCCGCTGATTGATCGGATGCAGATGTTCAGCAGCGCAAATATAACGAAATGATGTGACTTGTCTGTATGCTGACGACCCAGGGGACTGGACGAAGGAGGAGGACCAGGTGTGGGCACGGTCTCGCCATGGCGATGCTGCACCTGATGTGATGCCGCACCTGTGCGCTGCATGCATGATCGTGCACATCAGGCAATGCAGCCCTTTATCCGACGGTGTTTTTCCTCATATATCAGACACTGATTGAGGGCCACAAGGTACACGGCAACCGCTGGGAGACATTGGCGCAACTGGTCGGCGGCAGGTGATGCTTATGCCTTCACTCCGTTGATTGCATCGATCACCTACTCACTGCATAGGTGTCCCGGAGAGCACGTCCGAGCTGACAACTTGTTGCCGTACAGGACTGACAATGCCGTCAAGAACCGGTGGGCGGTGCTGTGCAAGAAGGCGGCACACAGGCCGAGTCGGCGATCACAGACAACAGCATCGCAATCGCCGCCTGCGAGGGCTTCAGTGGTGCAGCCTGACACTCCACAGCCGCCACCAGCACATCCGCTGCGACTGTCGTCAGGTGCGGGTTGAGCTGTCGATGTCGCACGAGGGCGTAGCATGCGTCATTGTCGCCGCGCATGCTCACAGTATGTGCGGTCCTATCGCAACCACTCATACGACACTTGGCTGCGGCTGCAGATGCAGAGACAGTGCAGCAGCCGGCAATGGCAGCGCCAGCAGCGGCAGAGGCGCCAGGCAGGAGTGCTCGTTCCACTGCGCGGCAGCGGCGCAAGCCTGTGCGGGGCTTGACCATCACCATCCCGCCGCAGCCACCGGAGGACAGCATCGACAGCCGCGGCAGCAGCGAGCAGGGGCCTGTCTATATACGCGTTCACAAGGTGAAGCTCGACCATGTCGAGCCTGATGGCAAGAGCAGGATTGGAACACGACCTCGGTGGCTGCATGGTCAATCAGTCCAACATGCCTAGCCCGTCCGCGCCTCAATGGAGTTGCATGCCCCACAGGCGCTGCTGACGCCGACGGAGGTGCAGCTGGCGGCGGACATCAATGCGCTGGGCGGCCAGGTGATGATCCAGCTGCAGGACAGCCCGCCGAGCTCCACCAGCAGCGACGGACGGCAGTGGGCTGCCGCGGCCGTCAGCAGCCTGCAGAGCCCCGGCACCAGCAACCTGCAGAGCCCCGCCTTCCAGAAGATGATGAACTTCTGCCTGCACACCGGCCTGACGCCCCGGCCACAAGGTGTGCAGTTGCACAAGGGGTTGTAAGAGATTGCATTGAAGCTCATCGAAGTCGTTGCGCTGACACGCTGCAAACCTGCAGGCCTGCGGTCGTCCGCCCGCCTCGCCGGCCAGTCCGCATCGGAGCTGAACGACAGGCACCGGCAGCTGCTGCACAAGCTGCTGTGGCGCGGCAAGGTGTCCTGCTCGCCGGCGCCGCGGCACAAGGAGGCCAGCAGCAGCGCCCCGGTTGCGCATGCCGGCAGGGCGGCCCCCAGAAGCCGGCCAGCACAAGAAGGTGCTGGATGCCGTACAATTTCGATGGTTCAGTTGATACCCTATGCTTGCGTATACTGAGGGGACGCGCAGCATGCCGCTTTACCTGCATACCATCTCTACAGGAACTGCAGGCGGTGAGAGCCGCCTCCGCCAGCGGGTGTCACCCAATGCTGGTGCTGGGGCGGCTCCGCCTAGCCCAGACCAGCAGCACTGCGACGTCGTCCTTTCGCCCGTGTTCAGCCAAGAGGAAATCGACATGCTGCTGGATGTGAGTGTCAAGGGATGACCCACTCATCAGTCACTCTGTGCGCAAGATGTGTTCATGACTGCTGACCATCTGCAGTCTGCGCTAAAGTTGCCATGGGCATGAAGGCGGCTGGGAGCATCACGCCGCTGAGTCCACTATACACAAATCTTCCTGTCCATGCAGGCGCTGTCGCAGCCTGCTGGTGACGCATCAGGCAGGCCTTGAGCATGATAGCTTGTCCGATAGGTGGACGACTGCAGGGGAGCCGCGCGAATGAAGATGCGGCAGGAGGTACCAGGACCGAAGTTGCAGGCGATTGGATGTGGGGATCCGGAATTTTATGTTGCCTTGGCGATCTCTGACGGCGACTTCATGCTGTATTGTAGCCCTCAGTGTTTTCAGCATTTGTGTCCCTTGTGACGATGATAGATGTCATTCTGCACAGTGAGGTGGCACCAGCGCTCCTCATTTCACATTTTCTCGACTTGTAAAGAGCCTGTTCTGTACTTATCGAAACATCTAGGAGCAGAATAGCACGTTCTGTTCCCCGGGCAAACCTTCATACGTTTGAGGCAGCGGGCTGAATCGCGCAGCTGCGCCTCGAGTGGCATACCCCCGCGCTCGCCCGTGCAGCAAATGCCAGCAAAGCTGTGCAGCGCCTGCGGCACAAACAAAGCCGTGCTGCGCCGTGCCGCGTCTGGTTCGCTGGTGCGGCCTGGCGCTGCCCCGCCTGTCGTGACACATGTAGGGATTGCCTCACAGGCTGATGTTTTGTGGCACGAGAACCGCTTTCAGCATGCAGTGTGCTGGCGCAGTTCTGCCGGACCTGTTTCTTCGCGGCGTTTGAGGAGGAAGTGTACAACACAATTGTCAACGAGGGGCTGCTTCTGCGCGGCGAGCGGATCGCGGTTGGCGCCTCTGGTGGCAAGGACTCCACGGTGCTTGCGCACGTGCTGACGACGCTGAACAAGCGTTACAAGTAAGCATTG